>NW_027185443.1:767500-790000 GCF_022577435.1 Embiotoca jacksoni | reverse complement strand
CACACACACTTTAACCTTTCATGTTGTTAAACTAGAAGCAAGAATGATGGTCCATAATTTATACAACTTCAAGCCAATAGAAATATAAAAGCTGATTTAGAGGAGGGAGGCGTCTACACTGTATGAATAAAAAAAATAATCTGTATATTTTTTGAACCTACAACGGTTGATAAAATGCTTTGGTGAATCTGGTCAGTCTCAAAATAACTATTCCAGTCTCGAACAGCAGCCTGTAAATCAGCACACAGAGGGCTCGCATTGTGAAACTCGGTGTGATCAGCAGGATCTCCGCCCGGAGGTCAAAGGTCACAAACCACAAACCGGTCGGACTCGACAGTTTTCTCTCCTGTGTGTGAAATGTGTTTTAGCACCGGGTCCATAATCGGGTCTGTGTGCGTGCAGAGAGGGTCAATGAGGCTCTGATGCTCACCCGCCGAAACAAACACACACACACACACACACACACACACACACACACACACACACACACACACACACACACACACACACACACACTCGGCCTCTGCAGCTGATCCAGCACTTACAGCTCTACAAATTCATGACAAACAGTTTGGGATACTCTTTAAATTTGAGTGCAGAAGTCTCTGCTTCAAACCCCCAGCGATGGGGATGTTTTTCTTGTTGCTATAGTTACGTGACCTGAAATTCCCATCAAACAGGCTGCCGATCTGCCGATCTTGACAGGAATGCAAATTCTTTGTGTCGTCTTTTTAGTTTTTTTTACGTGACGCAAGTTCACAAAACAAAGAAACAAAAAAACAAAGCAAAATTTTTTTACAGCTTTTAAGTTACGTGAAATTAGACATTTATATTAAAATAAAATTAAGGAAATTGTACATTCAGTGTCCTACAATTTTATAAAGGTAAATAAAGTACTGTATGCTTGTGAATTTAAGTGTTTGCGATGTTTACATTACAAGTTATGAAGCGTAAAATTGAAGAATCGGGTTAAACAGCAGCCGCAGAAAGAGCTTCATTATCTAGTTTATCTGAACAGCTGGAAATCCAAACATCTGGAAACTTTTTAAAAACTCTAAAGTCGACTTTGTTCAACGGAGATCGTGAGCTGTGAATACTGTTACAGGAGCTGGAGGACAAAGACAGGTGGATGTGTGAAGACAGGTGAGAAGACAGGTGTGAGGACAGGTGTGAGGACAGGTGTGAGGACAGGTGAGATCTGAACACAGCCACCATCTTGCTTCCTCCTGAGTCTCATTCTGATACTCGGATATTTTAATTATCATGTAATGAAATCTCTTGTCAGAATAAAGTAGAGGTATAAAATTACCACAACACACACACACACACACACACACACACACACACACACACACACACTTCGAGCATTAACAGCTGCAGACATAAAGGGCTGATTCTTGGAGGAGGTTTTTCACAGATTTCCGCCAAACAACACCTCAGTTCAACAAGACGACGGTTTAAACTGCTTTTTCAACAGTATTTTTGTGAACTCCTGCTCAGCTCAGTTTACAGGAAACACAGGATAAGTTTCCACGAACAGACAGTGAGACGGAAACTGGGAAAGAAATTGCGAAACTCACCAGAGTTTCTCCACAGCAAACTGACTTCCAGACGTCCGCAGCGTCGCATCACTTTTGGAAAGCGATAGAAAAGTCTGGACATCCTCCTGAAAGTTTTGCCAAAGTTTTTGGCAAAGCCCATCACGAACACACACTCTCTTATCCGACTCACACACACACACACACACACACACACACACACACACACACACACACACACTGTTGCAACGTTTTCAGGTTACTACAGACTCCAGATGTGGATTCATATCCAAAGATAACTTCATGTAGATCCACAAAATCATCCTTCACTTCGCTCCATGAAATGTTTCTGCTCTGAGGTCTGGTCTGCACTGGTTCCTCCCCTCATTCTCACACACACACACACACACACACAGACACACACACACACACACACACACACACACACACACACACACACACACACACACACACACACACACACACACACACTCTGTGGCCCCATCAGTGTGTGTGTCATTAGCTGCCACAAGTTAGAGTGTGTGTTGTGGAGCCAAACTGTCACAGCGACTGAACAAACAACGGGGACGGCAGCTGATGAGACAGACACACACACACACACACACACACACACACACACACACACACACACACACACACACACACACACACACACAGGTTTAGACAATCAGCTTAAGTATTTCTCACGTTAGTTTAAAATGTGAAACCCTCCTCCGTCTGTTCCCTCAGATTTTGGTTTGCAGATTTCGGCCTCCTGAATTACGAAACATCCAACTGATTAATACTTTTAACAATTTCTGTATCTCCAGGTTTGTTTTTGAATTATTGCAATCAAGCACGAGACTGTTAAAATGCAGGAGGGCGCTTTAATCTTTACGAGTAATCATTCAAAGTTTCGTCTCTTGATCAGCGTCAGCACCTGAGTTCCACACGTTTTTGTGACCGCTGGTTTGAGAGCATTTGTGATTTCACCGTGGACCTGAAACTTGAGTAGAGAGTGCACATCAAAGTTTGGAGAACCCCGTTGCCATGGCGCCACAGTTCAGGTAATTTGCAACGAACGTTTTTTTTCCCCCTCAGACGCCTCAGTAGAATTTGGTGTTGACAGTCTGACCCTGAGGGACGAATTCACGGTTGCAAAACTCCCCCAACATCAAAGAAAAACCCACCTGGCGTCTCCTGACCTTCTTCGGACTGTGAAGCTCCGCCCCCTCTTGAAACGTGGCCGTCACTCAGAACTCGTCGCTTCATCGTTGCAGACTTTCCGAAGCATTTCTGTTGGTTCTGAGAGTTTGAACCCAAAATCTGATGTTTGTCTGTGATCTTTGGGCCCCTCAGACAGCACCGCTTTAAAAACAGCCATGACTCTGTCGTGGAAATCACTGCACGGGCTCAGAAACGCTCGTCGAAGATTTTCTGTTCGTCAAGAAATTTGACACCAAAATCGGATGTTTCTCTGCTTAAGTTTCAGGTCCGTGATGAAATCACAAAATGTTCACGTACCAGTGATATTGATCAGGAAGTGAAACTTGGAATATTTCCTCACAAAGCAGCAGTCTGAACTTTTTCATCGCCACATATATCGATTTGTTTATTTTTCCCTGTCCTGTCCTGTAGCAGCGCTACAGGAGCAGAGATTCACTCATCCACAATGAAAGAATGATAAATAAAGCGCTTGTTTCTGCAAAATAAACAGAAGAATCGAGCAGGAGAAACGCTCCTCACCAACACCAATGAGCACGTACACTAATGCAACATTAAAAGCCAATCAGACAGAGATCTCCGGATCTGCCTGCAGGTTTCTGTTAATGCACCTCGTCCAGAAAGAGACAAAACACGAGAGACCCACAGGAAGAGATAAACAGCCGGTCGACCCACTTTGAGACACCGAACCAGCAGCGACACTCAAAAAAACACAACACCTGGTGTCTCCTGACACTCCTGAATGTTGACTTAAACCAGCGAAGCTATTTAGACTATTTATAAATCTCATTCATGACTACAAATAACCAAATATGACTGAATATAATAATCATTAAACACAAACTGTGTAAATGATGCAAACTGGATCTTTTTCAGCATTCGGTAACCTGCACTGGGTCAGAAATTAATTTTTAAAGGAACGCCTGAACAAAGCTGTTTATAGGTGACTGTTTCTGCGTGTTAATAAGTGAACCGGTGGCCGGTGCAGGTTTTAAAAGACTTCTGTGGAGACCCGCAGGGTTCAAAAGCTTCTTTTGTCACTTGTTGTCCTTCTTCCAGGAGGGTCGGTCGTTTTGTTGACTTTTAGACGGAGTAATGGGCTTTTAACAAGCTTCCTGAGTGGCAATCGACTGAGGAAACGCCTTTTAAATGAGCAAAAATATCAGCCCACAAGGACGCTGAATCAGATAAACGTGCACACGCACACACACAAAGTCCATCAGAGTCCATCAGAGTGCATTATGCAGGCTCATAGTCTGCCAACCTAATGAAGTTAGAGGGCTAAATGGACGGAGAGGTAGTTCATATCTTGTTGTTCAGTACTATATGTGCTATATGTGCTAACATTACAGTCATATTAGTATTAATATCAGATCTGGAGAAGTGAATTTTAGTGGTTTTTATACATAGTTATTGTACCTTCAGCATATTTTTGTATAAATAACCTTTTGGAAATCTACAAGAATAAATATTTTTTAAAAGCCGGTTTCGACATTGTCTGCGTTTTGATCAGTTTTACTTCTGGTTCATGTGAGGTAACGACTGGTGGCTAACGTGAAGCTAACGGGGCAACTTTACTGAACGATTGAGGGCATATTTTACCATTAATTAAAATAAAACTTTTCATTTAGGTTATATGATTGTTTATTATTCTTTTGTTTTGTAATTAAAATAAAATATTTGTTGTATCGCCCGTTTTTTTGTTTTTTTTTTAGCCTACATGACATACCGCAAAAAAAATAGTGTGAAATTTGAATCACTAAACAAAATGTTCAACAGTTTGTCGGTTTCATTTTTGTCTTTGCCGAGAACTAAATATTTATATCATATTTTAAAGCTGCGCGGGAGGATGAAGTGAACGAAGAGAGAAGAAAAAGCTCGGATATTCAAAACCTGAGTTGAGTCTCATCTCAATTAGAGCACAAACACAAACGCACCACGGCGACATCTTGAGCAGCCGAAACACACAGAAGAAGAGTCGTTTTCTGAGCTTCCTCTTTCTGTTGTTGGTCAGACAGATGTGGACACCGAAGGATTTCTGCTGTTTGTACTCCAGGTTTTCTTTCAGGCCCGAACCGGTCCGTCTGCATACCGACTTCATTCCAGCCGCCGAGCTGCGTTTCAGAGCCGTGCCTGCGTATGAATGTCGTCAGCAGCATTCAAACACGCGGCCTTTAACACACGTCAGGCGGCAGCCTACTTAAAAATGTTGATGATAATCTGTTTAAATTATTTCCTCAAAAGTTTCGGATGCAAATCTTCTGGTTCCTTTTTGACACTGGAAGCCCCAAAAACTGTTGTTATATTTTGATAAAACTACTGAATTTAGTTTTAAACCTATTTAATTCAAGTTATTTGGATGTATGTGGCTATAAATAAAACCGGGGCAGCAACTATCAATCATTTTTTTTTGCATTGATTTAGTTACTCAATATAATATAGCTGTCCAAAACCAAAAATATTAAGTCGGCAGTGATACAAAATAAAACAAAAACAAGTGCATCTTAACTTTTATGTTTGGTATTTTTGTTTGATAAATTCCTCAAACTATTAAGCAGTTGCTAAAACAGTCGACTGTTTTCTCTCGATAAACCGACTGATTATTTCTGCACTAAATCAAACATTTCCAAGCTAAAAAGGGTGAGTTAATAAATACCAAAGCAGCCAATGGTTCAGTGACTTTACCCACCCAAACTGGGTGCAATTTTCCTTGTATTTTTAAGAAATCACAACAGTATTTAATGTCATTTTAATATTTGCTGTAACAAAATGTTATTATTTCTTCATTTTGGCCTGTTATGTAATTCCTCTTGCTTGCATTTTAGTTTTTGCTCATAATTTCTGTCCAGAAAGAATATAAATCAACAACACCTGAAATATGTGTCTGGTGGTCGAGTTTTAAATCCTCTTAACTTCATTATAAATAAAGTTTTAAGAGAAATATTCCAGAGGACACAAATTGTTTGCCCTGGACCTGCCCTCTGCTCTGCCACGACATCCACCTCTAATTTCACACTTAGGTTATTGTTGACAGATTTATCGTGTGCATTTACCAGTATTTCACTGACTGCCAGTGGTGAGGTCTAAAAAGAAAAATTCTTTGGGAAAACACAGATTTTTGTTGGATTTTTCTGCATTAATAAATCATAAAATGGATATCAGGTTTCAATCCAAGCTGAACCCCGAAATAAATCTGTTCATTTTGACAATGTAATCACAGACTTCTGACCAAATCTGTCACTCAAATGAGTTTAAATCAGAACTTCCTTGACTTTTGGACTCATCCCCCACCACCAACTATCTGCAGCCTCACCTGCACAGGTGAGACCCTGCTGGAAGATGTAGCGGCAGCACACATCACACCAGGTGTCCTCCCCTCCTGGCTCGAACGTGTGACCCTCCCCGGACTCCTCCTTCACCCTGGGGTCCTTCCCTCCGGGGGTGAAGATGGTTCTCACATCAGGAGGTCTGAAGCCCCTCTTCCGGCTCCGGGGTGGCCCTTCACCGGGTCCTTCCATCCCGTTCCCAGCAGCTTCCACCTCGTCTCTCCTCTCGGGGCTCCGTGGATTGACCTCCGGCTGCCCTCTCTCGCTCCACGCCGCCTCCAGGCTCTCCAGACTGGCCGGCTGAGGAGACGGATGTCGCCGGACAGCTCTAACCACTACCGCGCCCTTGGAGAGCCGCAACTTGGCGCCCGGCGGTGGCCACGTCGCCTCCGGCGGTTTGCTCACTGTACCCGGGGATCTGATGATGTGCAGAGCCTGCACGGTTAATGAAGAATCATCTCTTACCGAGGAGCGCGTGGGGGCGTATTTCCGACCCTGGGGCACGACGTTAAACATTACGAGCGCCCCTCGCTGCGCTGCGTCTCGAGCAGAGGTGTGTTAACGAGCGAGTGGTGAGGCGGCTTTGTTGCAGGCGATGACGCCGACTGATGAGCCGTGTTCTCCTGGCGCCCTCAGGAGTTGTCGGTGAGCAGGTTGAGGCAGTCCGAGGTGAGCCGGGAAACGGGTTGGATCTCATTTCACTGGGCTTCAAGCAGCATTGAGCGCTGCGAGACACGCGCCAGGAAGGAATGCGCTCCAAACTCCGTTTACAAAAATGCTCATTTAAACTTTCTTTCTCCAGCAGGAACAGATTTCACCTCCCAAGATTGATTTTAGTGATTCATCCAACTCACGGGCTCGACCTCTTTGATTCGTACCTAATAGAACTTGTATTTTTGTGTTGCCTCTTCCGATACTTTCTCTACAATAAAAAAACATATCCAAAATGTTTGGATTTATTTTCTGTGTGCCGAATTAATCTAGATAAATATAATAAGTTTTCATAAAGGGAAAAGAAAATAAAGAAAATGTATTAAAAATCAATATTTTAATTGGGTTCGTAATCAATGCTGTTGCATCACAATTTACAGTTCCAACATTTACCACAAGGAGGTGCTGTTTTCAACGGAGAATATGTTGCAAAAGAAATAACAGTTAATAACCCCAGAAATTCGACAAAAATCAACAACCTGGTCCATCCGACAAATAAATCAACGTAATTTCAAAGCATTATATTTTCTACCTATTTTTAATAAAAAGTGCAAGTGCTCCACAGTACTCTGTTTTTTTGGTTTTCCAAACTTCAAACTACATAATTGACGTTAAAAAAATAAAATAAAATAAAATAAAATTGCAAAAAGAACAGGAAACTTCATAATTGAAATTAAGATTTAAATTACAAAAAGACTATAAATGGCACAAAACAATACATCATTTGTAAAAGAAAAATCATACGAACATGATTCGTTTTATTTCTGAGTTATTACTCGATACGTTGAGGTTTGAAGTGCTTGTAAACTGTAATTGCAGTTAAGAGGGTCCAGTTTTGCAGGTTTCCGGCCCGCAGGAGGAGGAAAACCTCATCGGTCCGTTCACTGGACTTCTTCATCATCGCTGTCAAATGCTGCTTCCTGTAAGTTGAAGAGGATATGTTAAAAAAAAACAACCCAAAAAACCTGATTGTTACAGGAAGAAGGTGAGTGTTTTTTTTTTTTGTTGTTGTTTTTTTTAACGTACATATCCGCCCTGCTGCCGCGCCCAGGTGGAATAATAATCCTGCAGGTATCTCGCTCCGTGGGTGAGCAGGCGGTCGGTGGGCAGCGTGTTCACCGCCGACAGACGGTGGGTGACCTGACGGGGAACAGAAACCACTTCAGCCGTTAGTCGAGAGAGAAACTTAAAAAAAAAAAAAAAAAAAGGGAGTCCAGCTGCAGATAAAATACGATAAAAAAAAACTAAACATGATGCTTTATCTTGAGGATAAAATGCCTGCAGAGTCGCTCTCACCTCGCAGGTCACGGCGATCTGGGTTTGTGACGACGCTTGGGGCCCCGGCGCTTCGGGGTCGGCGCTCCTCAGGCCCATCCTCCGGAGGAGCTGCGTTATGAGCTCCTTAAAGAAGGTGTAGTTCAAAAAAAGCTCCACGCCGATGTTGTGTTTTTTCAGCTCCTGGTGGAGACGAGAAAAAAAACAACATGTTGCTTCATGACAAACGGATTTAAATTTTACACATTTAAAACTGAGGCTGAATTTGTAGAAAACTAAAATGCAGTCGCTGGTGAAAGTTTCTCAGCGATGACGAAGCGAAGTCAGACTTGGTGGAAAAACACACGACAAGACTCAAACCGACGGCAAACACCTTCCACATTTTCCTGTAACACGAGTCGGAGTTTAAAGGGACATTCTGCAGCTTTTTTTTTTCCCCCGTCAGAGAAGAAGTTTTTAGTTTTTTTTACCGTCTCGTTCAGCTTGTCTCCGGCGTCCCTCAGCAGCAGGCCGATCATCCTCTCCACCTCGTCTACGCAACACAAACACGTCATCGTCACTTTTAACAGACACCTCGAATCGAAGCCGTTCTTCAGGTTAAAAGCGGCGATTTACGAGAAGAAGACATTTCGGTTCTCCGATTTCTTTGCAGGAGAGAAAAGAAGAAGAAGAAAAAAAAAAAAAAAAACTCACTTCCCTCGTTGTCCGCCTCCACTTCCGGAGGCGTGAACGGGATGTCGTCGGCGAGCTCCACCAGCCGGCTCGCCAGCGTCTCCAACTCGTCCGTTTCTCCAGCGTCATCTGGAAGAAGCGAAAAGTTTAGAGGAATAAAAGGGTATCGTTCCTTCAATTAAAACAAAATTTAAATAAAAAAAATCCACGTCTCTGGTTCGAGCTCATAAAATGTGAATATTTGTTTGTTTCTTTAGTTTTCTTTCACTGTGAACTGAATATGAGAAAATGAAACTTTGAAACTCTGAAATGGATTTGTTTTTGGGGACTTTCTGAATTTTTTTTTATAGATAAAACGATTAATCAGGAAAATAATCATCACATTAATAGATAGTTACAGCCCTAAAATGACATGGAACACTGTGAACTTTAATATATTGTTATGAATATTACATAATATATTTTCTATTAACTATCCTGTGCAAATGATGAGTTGTAGTATTTCATGTCTGGGCATGTCTAGTTATCAGCTGATCCTTTTTTTTTTATTACCGGTTGTGATTGTCAACGATGACGTCATAAAAAGTCCAGAGATCCAAAAGATATTTAGTTCTCCATTATGTATGACGCATACAAACTCTCTCGGGTGTGAGAAGCTGGAATCATCCAATTACTTAAAAAAAAAAAAAATTCCCTTTAAAAAGATGATCAGTAACACTATTTATTTATTTCAATCTGTTCTTAATCTGTGTTTTTATTTATCTGACCTGCGTGCTGCTGTAACATTTGAGTTTCCATCCAGGCTCAATAAAGACTTTCAGTTTTTAATCGTAGCTGTGCACGTCCAAGGCCATTTTAAATATTCAGAGTCTTAATAATGCACAAGAATTAGTCAATTTTTTTTTATTTACAGCTACTTTGTTCATTAAATTATCGCTTCATGTCGGCTAAAAAAAAAAAAGTCACCTTTAAATGAGCCCTGCTTCTCTGATCTGACAAATAAAAGCTTTTTCTTCGTCCATTAACGTCAGCGAAAACGTGATTTCTCTATTTTCTGACATTTTAAAAGACAAAACGACGGCTTGTAATAGTTAATAATGAAATAATGAAGTCAGTTTCGTCACACTTCATCCTCACCGGGTTCAGAGTGAAAACTCTTGTTCGTGACATCGTGTTGCCTCCCAACTGGTTCCTGCGGCTCTCCGTCTTCTGTCTGAGGTTTGATGCATCTGAAGATGCTCGGCACACGTTTCCACACCTTCTTCTTCTTCTTCTTCTTCGTCCTTTGCTCTTTCGTCTCTTTTTCTTCCTCGATTGACGTCAGAGTTTTTCCGGTAGAGTCTCTGCCGGCCGTCTCTCCGTCCTGCGGATGGGTCTGGACCTCCGGGTTGGGCCGCCTCCTCTTGGCGTACGCCATCATGAGTCTGAACTCCACAGAGTCCTCCAGGCTCTCCAAGTCCGAGGTCGTTTCGGGGTCACAGTCGGTGCCGCCATTGTGTTTGGAGAAAGGGTTGTGGATTTCCGGGTAGCCGTTCGCCATGTTGGTTCACTGTTGATAAAGAAAGAAAAAAATATATATATAGAAAATCCAAAGCTACAGTTCCCTGAAACATCTCCAATCAACAGTTAAACAGTTTGTTTGTTTTTTTTAAGTGTTTTTGCCTCCAGCTCCCAGAACAGAAGTTAAAGTCTCTCATGTTGTTTATTTATTACTTTTAATTATAGAATAAATAATTTTATTTTTAGTTGTTATGGGATATTTCCTGGAACATGTCGAGGTGGTCAGCTGGGGGGATTTCTCTGGCACTATTCTATTTTTTAATCACTTTAATTTTCTGAATTTCTATCCGTGTGTTGAAAACCAATACAATTCAGTATGAAATTTAAATGTTATAAAACAGGGGAAAAAAGAAGCAAATTCTCACATTTGAGAGGCTGGAAACAGTAAACAAAATATATATATATATATTTTTCTGGTTTATTGATCACTAAGATGATTAATCAAAATCAGAACAGCTGCAGATAAATTTCCTATTGATTAACCAACTGATTATTGAACTATTCTCTTCATTTTTCACACCCCACTTTACTGTGTGATCTTTTCTTTTTAACTTCAGTGTAATAACAGTCAGTTTCATGTTTATTTTCGGATCCTATCTGCTATATTTTTGCTGTTTTGTAGTATTTGTCACCCTCTGATGGATAAACGTTCATATGTCTGGGTCATGTCGAGGCATCAATCAACAGCTGGTTTTCAGGTACAGAGTAAGCTACATAAACTATCTTTAATTAAAAAAACAAACAAACAAATAAAAACAAGAGTGAAAAGTTAATTAAAATGAATTCAGCTGTCATTTATAGCTCCACAAGTTGTTTTACGAGTTTTAAACTGTAACAGGGAAACGTTAAAGTAAAACTACTTTATATATAACAGTGTTTGTTTGCTTGGTTTGTTTAACAGCATTAAATTGGCTGTGAATGAATGAATAACGTCTTAAAAAAAAAAAAAATCACCAGCTCACGTAAATGATTGAAGTCGGCTGGTTTTGTGAGTTTAATTCAACTTTTGTCGTTAAAAGCGAACTTTAAACACAAAAGCACCTTTAACCTACTTTTCAATAAGTACCGCTGCTGTATGAATTACTTGAAAACATAAAAATAAGATTACTTACGTGGTCAAAAACACGGTGACTGAAGAGGAAACTTCCACCTGGGAGCTCTCTGACATCCACTTCTGGTTTACTCAGCTGAGAATGGAAACTTTTTAAGGCTGCGTCATTGCGTCATTGCGTCATCACGTCAGACGCTGACGCGAGTATAAGAACGCTAACGTAAAGGTGGCTAATTACGTGATTGTCTTCAACGCTTTTATATTTACATTAAAATGTAGGGGGGACAACACTTTCATCTTTAGGCCGAAAATAAGACGACGTTTCCCGCCACAACGCAAACTAACTTTGAGAACTCAAACTGAAAGTGAAAGTGAGAAAAACTGTGACAAAGCAAAAAAGGCGTTTCAACTTTATTTAGTCTGGTGTTTTAAAGTCACTCAAACTATGTTACAACTGTACAGGCTTTGTCACCACGCCTCATTTATATACACGTTTTTTTTTATTTTGAATATTTGTAAGTAATTGTATCCAGAAATGTGCAAATTAAAAATAAAGAGAGTTCACACAGAAACTTCGAGATCTTTACGTGGAAACAGAAAATGAAACCTGGTTTTGTTTTCCTGTTCAGCCGCACACTGATCGGAAAAAAAAAAAGGATATCATTAGAAAAGAAGAAGAAGAAATAGGAAGTTTCTTCTATGTCTATTAATTTGGGACACGCAAACAGAAATTAAAAGTCTCTGTTACTTGATTTCAGGAAACTCCCATGTCTGACTCAGGGAATATTCGACTTTACAACCATCCCGTAAATCTTATGTCACAATGTGTTTTTGTTTTTTTTCACATCATATTTATAGGTGAGAGTTCATTTCTTCTTTAGCCTTAATAATAAAGTGCTAATTAAACTTAAAAACCAACATGAATTTGAAGTTTATGCCTCTAATAACACAACAAATACTCTTAATTTGGTGTGTGAGAGTAAAGACGTTGTTTCTAATGGCAGTAAAAGTTCAGTAAAGGCGTCTGAGTGGCGATTCGGTGCTTGTTGACTTGATTATTAGACAAAACTAGCTTGACACACCCTGCAGTAAATGACCCAGAGATGATTTACAGACATTCATTTTACACTTATCAGATATTTTAAAAAAAACAAACACTGGGTCGTAAATTCCTACGTACACATGTGCACGTTCAAGGCATCTTTATAAACCTAAACTCAAGCCTGGAAGGACCAAACCATTTCAAATTTCAACCTTTCAAAGTCGACTAACCATGTTTTTTTTTTCTAGAGTGACTTCAAAGAGTTTAATCCATCAATATTACATATTTCTAAAGTCACGTAACTCGCAGAAACGTGCACATTGTACTTCAAAAAAGACTCGAGACTTAAATAGATATTAATTTTTATACCCACGAATGAGTCAAAATATTTCGATATCAGCTTCCCTTGAACTGAGACTTGACTCCGCCCGTCTGGTGCAAATATGAACACGTTCTAAAATGTGTTTTAACACTGACATATTTTACTTTTATTGATATTAACATTACTGAGTTATGGTGGTTTATAAAGTGCATTTAAGTCCTTTTAGTTTGACACTTATTTGTCTTTTTTTCATGTTTGTTTTCACTTTTCTGTTTAAAAGTTTCCTTGACATTTATGGTTTTGTTTGTAAAGTGTATTGGGACAATGCTTCACGGTGATTTGGCACTTTAAATTGAACTGAAATATTTAAAAATCAATGACAAAAAGTTTCCACTATAGATAAACAAGGAAACACACGAGGGAAGTTCCCCAACCCCAGGAAATAAGATCAGAGACAAAAAAACCCTACAGTATCACATCTTCTTTTAACAAATTCATGAAATAAAACAACAAACTTCAAGTAATCCCATCATCATCAGCAGAAAAATAAAAGAAATACAAAAGCAAAAGAAACAACAAAAACAAACACCCAAAACATGCCCAACCTTAGTAGAAACTCAGTATGAATCATTTAAAACTGTAATAATTTAACAACCATAATGCCATTGTTTTATGCCATTACCAGAAAATAATCTTAAGGGGGTGAGAAAAAAATGCCATGCATAACCAACGCTGATGAGAGACACGGTTTTAATACAAAGTCATGTTTCCTACTCAATAGAAAGAGTGATAAGAAGCGTGTGTCGTTCGTCGCGGGCCGAGTTTATCAGCGCAGTCACCTCATAGAAAATGTCGTCACCATTGACAGACGGTTCAGTTACACACAGTTTGTCTATTTTAAAGTCTCCAGACACTCGGAGGAAGGTCTCCGTGTCGGATGTCTGACGGCGGCCGACGTCGCAGAAGTCGTGCATCGATGAAAACAAAGTTCACCGGGGAAAAAAAGAAAACGTTTAAAAGGCTTAAAATGTTTCTTAAGTCAAAGATTCTCTCGTATGTTTCAATAACAACAAACGTTTTGGATCAATAAATCGACTTTTTTTCTGCACATCACGTACAAACGTACATCAGCTCAAAAAACAGCTTCGGGTGTTAAAATATTTCGGTGTATTTTTAGCTGCAATTTCACTGCAAATGTTTCTTTTCATACAAATTTCCTGTAAATACGTCTCACCTGTAAATATTTAATAAACCTTTGAGTCTTTTTCAGGTTATTAATTTAGTGTCCCTCTTTCTGTCTGTAGGGTCAATATTTTCTGTGCAGCTTTTAAATATAAAGTGTGACAAAGAATGAGAAAAGAATCTTCTACTTTTCCAAAATGTTTTACCCCATTTAGCTTCTTCTGGACTGTAAAATTAGTAAAACAAAAAATTAAAAAGAATTTCATCTTCTAAATATGGAGAAAAGTATCTCAGAATCAGTTTTCAGTTGCATCTTGTGAACCTTGTGAATTTTTTTAATCAAACTAAGTTCAGAAAAATGACAAAACATTGACATAAAGTGGAGAAATGACTCTGTGACCGAAAAACAGGATTTCCCAGTAAATTTACAAATAAATGCTATTTGTTTTCGCTGCCTGACTTCTGCGAAGGCGAGTCGTTAAAATGTCCCCATAAAATACTCGGGGAATCGTCTCCTACTGTAACTATCAGTTAAGTTTACAACAGGTTATATCAAAAGAGACCTCACAGGCGCGTTTCAGTCCGTTCACATACATGCACACGAAAGAAAATACAAACAAAAATTAAGTAACAAGACAATCATATACCCAACCAGCACTGAAGTAAAATTGCACATTCAATACTCCTCGGTGCTAAATGGTCGACTATGTTCAAAACATTAATGTAATGTAAACGATCAATAAGAGAGAAATGCGAAAAAAAAGACGTCATCTATTCATATTGCATTGAATATGGCTCAGATTCTTCTTTTTCTCTTCTTGGATAAATGCTGCACACACACACACACATACATGCATGTACACACACACACACACACACACACACACACACACACACACACACACACACACACACACACACGGGCATGTGCACAGGAGATATGTATGAAAACACTCTCAGGTACACACACTACTGTAATTTCATTTTAGATTCGATATGGAATGTCATATTACCACACACACACATACACACAAGCACACACACACACACGGCATGTGAAAAGCCTTGTTGGGTCAGGAGTACCACATACACACGGTCCCGCTGTGAAAAATTAAAATATTTGTTTGAAAGGAACAGCTCGGTGGTTTTGCTTTAAATTCCCCGTTTTTTGAACAGACTCTGGTCTGAGCCAAAATCCACCTGCTGCACTGAACTGAAATAAACGCTCTCAGACGCCTGCGGCAAGATTCACGGTTAAACTCGTGTCGGTTTGTTCCCGCCGCACTGGGCCGATACTGGGCCGATACTGGTCCTCTGAACTGGGCCGATACTGGTCCTCTGAACTGGGCCGACACTGGTCCACTGAACTGGGCCGATACTGGTCCGATACTGGTCCTCTGAACTGGGCCGATACTGGTCCACTGAACTGGGCCGATACTGGTCCGATACTGGTCCTCTGAACTGGGCTGATACTGGTCCACTGAACTGGGCCGATACTGGTCCTTTGAACTGGGCCGATACTGGTCCACTGAACTGGGCCGATACTAGTCCTCTGAACTGGGCCGATACTGGTCCACTGAACTGGGCCGATATTGGTCCTCTGAACTGGGCCGATACTGGTCCACTGAATTGGGCCGGTGCTGGTCCACTGAACTGGGCCGATACTGGGCCGATACTGGTCCCGCCTCAGCAACATCATCTGGTCCAGTCTGTGATATGAAGGTTCAATCATATTTTATTTTTGTAAATTTAGACGGCAACATTTAATAAAAAGTTGGGAGTCCTGTGTTAATCTGAGATGGTGATTATGTTCACTATTGAAATCACTATATTAACTGGTTGATCATTTTCTCTTCTAGCTTCATCATTTGATCAATAAAATGTCAGAAATGAGTGAAAACTGCCTCTCTTACTGTCCCAAAGCCTGAACTGACATCTTTGTCTTCTGTTTTTATCGAAACAAAACTGCCAAAATATTAAATTTATAAACAAAAAAGACAAAAAACAAGCGAATATTCACAACAGAGGCACTGAAATCAGAGCATTTTAGGCATTTTTACCAAAAAATTAAAAAAAAGACTTATGTGATTCATTTTCTATTGATTAATTGACTAATATTTCAGCTCTAATAAAAATAATTCCATATCTTCTTTACACTGTCCTGGATCCTGTTTGGTTTGAATGTAAGAAGGTAATATTTAAAGTGTCCTTCTGTTATTAACGAAAACAAACAAATAAAAGTGAGTATTTTCAAATTTTTTTGCCGGGTGCCAATGTTTAATCATTTTATTGTTGTTTATTGTTTGTACTCCATATAACATGTAATCATGGTCAATAAAAATATCTTGGATTTTGAATCTTTGAATTTAGAGTTTGAAAAATCTGAAAAAGAATCTGACTTTCTACGCTGACAAAAATAAAACTCTGAGGGGAAAAACGAAAGCCTTTTATAATATTTGGAATGACAGATTTTAATAAAAGCGAATAAAAAATGAATAATAAAAGTGGACCACTGGGATCCATAAAAACGTGACTTTTTTTCTATCTTTTAAAGTTCCAGCTGCATTTTGTTTTATAGTTTTGTTAAAGTTTCTTTTGAAACACTTTGACTAGTTACTTTAGGGTTTCAAATCTGTCATTTTCTTATTCTGAGAGGATTTATTCATCAAACCTGTTGACGGCTGTTTTGTCATTTTGCCATTGAAGCAGGTGTGACATAAGAAGCTCTGAGCGAGGACTTTTTTTTCAGTGACACTGACTGTAAGCTGCAGTGGAAGAGCAGGCGATATGTTTAACCACTTCCTGTGCTTGTTGTGTTGATTTTTACGGGCTCTTCGGGGACGCTGAGCGACGCAGTGCGACGCAGCGCGTGATCAACACGTTGCATAAGGTGGTATTAAAGTCGCGGGCTTTAAAAAAAAAGAAAAAAAGAAAAGAAAACAGGTTCACGAAGAAACAAAGATTCGTGTCGGGAGCGTCGGTGAAATTTTGGACTCTTCTGGACACCACACCGGTGCAATGTCTTTGGCACGCAGGTTTCATGGGATAAACGGAAAACTTTGACTGTTTCTTATCACGTCTGAAATGTTGTTTTTGACTCTGTGTTGTAAGTCGGCGGTTTCATCGATTCGCTCCGAACCACCGGAGGAGTCCGGAAAAAATACGACGAGCAGAACGAATCCCTTCCGAGAGGAGCGACGTGTTTCCGTGACTCGTCAAATTGCACTTGCATCCTGAACCGATAAAAGTCCTACAATCAGTCCATCAATCAATCAGCACAACCAATAAATAGAATATGAATAAATAAATACAAATAAATAGCTGAAATGGTCACTGCTGAGCTCCCGTGAGCCGAAGCAGTTCATCACCTCCTCCGGTTTGTGTGGAGTCGCATCCGGACTCTCTTCTAAACACTTTTCTCTCTACCAGGAGTGTGTGCAGAGTCCAGAGAGAGAGTGTGTGTGTGTGTGTGTGTGTGTGTGTGTGTGTGTGTGTGTGTGTGTGTGAGTCTGTGCGCCTCAGACAGCCGTCTCCAGGTCTTCTTTGGTGGTGGACGTGTGTTGTTTGGAGTTCAGGTAGGTGGCGAGCTCAGAGTCGCCCTCCGCTTGTTGGGCCGGGGTCTTCCCCTGCAGGAACACGGACGATTGGAAGATACGAACACCGTTACATACAGTCTGCGGGTATTTCCATCGGCACTTTGTTGTATAGAAAGTAGACGACGCCTCCTCGCATTCAACGTGAAACATTCCCGAATATCGAGTTTAAAGGTGACAGGAACAAAGCCTGGAAGTCAAAGGGCCGGGTTCCTTTGTACATTTTCCACCACGTGACTTGCTGGGATTTACAGGAACTGAGTCGGCACTACCTGGAAGTTGGTCTTCTCCAGCGACGCCCCGGCCTCCACCAGCAACCGGCACACAGCGTGCTGCTTCTCCGAAGCGGCTTTGTGCAAGGCGGTCTCCCCTCTACACACACACACACACACACACACACACACACAAACACGAACGTGTGATCTTTGTGTAAAATGTCACAGCTTGTTCATCTTGAAATCGGTGTGGTTGTATTTCAACCACACTGACGTAAAAGTGTCCGTCAAACAGAGAAGAAACTGACATCGAAGGGAAAACCACACAGCAGATAAAAGATGGTGTTGTTGCTGTGGAATTTCTCACATTTAAAATTACAAAAAGACACAAAAAAAAAGCAGCTGACTTACTTCTCTTTGTCTGTTAAATCCAGAAGAACCTTTGAGCCTGAGGAGGAGAAACAGGAAAGGTTTTTTTTGTTTTTTTTCAACACACAACAAGGATGATTTAAATAAAACACACATTTAAAAAGACCTCTTTTATACACTACCTGTTTATTGATGGTTTATAGCGGTAAAACAACATGTTTACCTTTCAGTACTTTGTTTACAGTAATAAATATGAATAAATATAAGTTTACAGCTGCAGAGGTTCTCACCTCGCTGCAGGATGAGGCTGACCAGGTCCGTGTGTCCGTACTGGGCTGCTTTATGTAACGCTGAACAACCTCCGGAGTCTCTGACCAACAGACTGATGCCTCGGTGCACACACTCTGACACCTGCACAAGAACAGGATTCAGTATTTCCTATAAAACAGGGACAATTCAAAGGAAGCTCTTATTTGTAGCGTCAGTTTTAAAGCGTAAATTCACACCGAACTAACCGAGTCTTTCCAACAATGAAAATAATGTAATTTATTTGAATTGTTAAAAAATGTGTTCCTCCTGTATTTCTTCTTGTTCTTAAACACTTCTCTTGTGTTTATGTAAAACAACCCAGAAGCCGATTTCCCCCAAAATCATCATAAGACTAAAATGATAATAAAATCCATCTCGTGAGTCGTCTTAAGCTTCAGACGCGTTTTCCCCAAACGAATTGAAAACTGAGCTGGAAAAGAAGCTCTAAAACCTGCAGAAGGAACCTCAAGCTTCAGGTTTTACAGACGTTTTGGTTCATTTTTACATCTGTACCTTCTGTTGATCGACGTTTGATGTCAAATATGAAAGTTGACATGATGAAATAAAGCTAAACTCTGACAGAAAATGTACTGAACACGATCTGATCTCCATCTTGTCACATGACACATGAATCTCTTTTGTTTTTCACTACTGCTGCCACTTTTCTTCTTAATCAACCCTTTAACATTTCTTTTTTTTACAGGTGAAAGAGAGGCGCTAAACAGATTTTCAGACTTTGTGAAGGTGAGATTATTCGGAAGCGAAACGCCGACACGAACGGGTGAAGCAGGTTTTAATTAGGACACATTTTATTCCCTGACAGTCGGTCAGCGGTCCATGTGAGTGCACTTTACCATCGGAAGATCCCCCGACGTGGCGGCAGTCAGCAGCGCTGTAAACACACAAACACACACACACACACACACACACACACGGTGTGAGATCACCTTTGACTGGAAAAACATCTTCCCGTCAGCTGATGATGACAAAGGCTGCAGAAAGTTAGTCAAACTACACACCAATAAAATAGGTGCTGAAGTTTTTAAACTGAATTTGTTTGTTGTTTTTGTGCAAAACAAATCAGCTGCTAAAAGTGAGCCATTGTTTTTCAAGATAAAAGGGACAGAACTGAAAGTTGCTGCAGCAGGTACACCTCCCCTTTCAGTTTCACTTCCCTATAAATGCAGCATCTGTCTGTCTGTGTGTGTGTGTGTGTGTGTGTGTGTGTGTGTGTGTGTGTTAGAAGCATTTATGGACCAGGACGTCCAAATAAATACAAGCAAGTTTTCACAGCAAGTTTTCACATCTAGTGCGTCTGCAGGGGACAGAAAACCAGACTGAAAAATAAAGCGTCATAAACAAACTACTTCTGTCTGAATACAACTTTTTGGGAGATTATAAATCGGCATAACATGAAAATACAGCAGTGCGTTGTTAAAGAGAGTTTAAACTGAAAGTGGCTGGAATCCAAACGGTGAGAGGATAAGGAACGACGGGTGCTTTTAACGGGAGAGTCCCAGGAACTCCAGTGACTCATTAACTCCCGCAGAAACATCACAGTCAGCTGCTCCTGATTTTCTAGAACAAGTCCAGACACGTCGAAGGACATTACTGTTCTGAACTCTACCAGACTGAACATTTAGGAGACTTCAACCAGTTTAAACGGCCAACGTCTGAAACAGCTGACTCGGCATTAAATGACCATTTTCAAAGACACACAGTACCTGACGTATGATGTGATGTAACTAAAAGTGCCATTTGTTCACAAGGAAATAAGCAAATATCATCTTTCTGAAAAGCACATGTTGTATGTACTGTGTGTGTGTGTGTGTGTGTGTGTGTGTGTGTGTGTGTGTGCATGTACCTTGTTCCTCAGCTGTGAGAGGAGTACTGCAAATAGAAATCAAAAAGGAAATGAATATGTGATCGGCTTATGTAGATAAATCTTTATTTCAGGGCGGCAAGCAGTGATTATTTTTTAATCTGTAAAACCACAAAATATTCATAAAACCTGGTGACATTTGCAGCGATTTGTTTATTGTTGCGTTTGTTTGTTGATTATAATTAATGCAACTATTTTGACAATTAAAATAATCATGTAAGTAATAATCATTATTCTGGTCTTCAAAAATTTGAGTTGTAGCTTTTTCTTGATTAATTTAGAAAAATGCTTAATACAGCCCAGTGAGATAATTATTATACATTATATTATTATAAAATATTATTTTTCATGTCAGAATCCATTTTTTCCAGCTCCTAAATTAGATTATATCTGCAGTGACAGCATATTTAAAATATCATATATCATTAGGCAAGTTTTTTATTATTCAATTTTACATAAAATGTCCCAGTAGCATTTTTAAATATTATAGATATTCAAATTGCAATGATATTGAACAGACAAAAGCAGTGACTCTTGAATGCTTTTTAATTGATTCGCAGATTATCAGGATTAGTTTAATTTTCCTCGATAAAAGCAATACGACAAAACAGAAAACGTGAAGTTCATAAAATATTTCGTCAAAATGTCATTCATATGTCATATTTATTCAGTCATGAAATGAGGTGCTGTCGTACCCAGCGGTCGGTTCCACCACCAGATCGGGCATCCCGGTAGACGCCCCCTGGCTCGCCACGGGTCCTTCGTGGTCCAGGATGAACACCTCGTCCTGACAGATTTCTGTCACAAAGTGGAGGTGCTCCTACAAACACGACGCAGGACGAAAGGATGAGAACAGGAACGTAAAACTGGACGCAGACTCAGCAGTTCAGGGAGGTTTCACTTGTTGTTTTTAGCTACCTGAGCTTTGTCAATACGATAGAAGCGGTCAGCTGATGTGGCTGCAGAGAAGAAACATTAAATATAAAATAAGATCAAATGAAGTAAACACACCAGACTAAACTGGCTTTTCACTGACGTGCATGTTTTATTATCCCCTGGACGACCTCATAGTGTTTTATTCATCTGGTTTTACTTTGTCATTTTAATACGGTCTCTCACACCAGGAGAAATGCTTTATAAATAAAGTTCTTATAATAATTGTGACACAAATAAAGTTTATCTGAGCATTAAGTGAGACACAAAGATGTTTAAATGTGGACATGACAGACTATAAATAATACAAAGAAACAAAAAATATGTGCTTTAGTCTGAGTATAATATTATCGTGAACCTCTCTGACCCCCTTTAGGATACTTCTGATCAACTATCAGTAACCATAGCAACCATTCAGCCATTGCATATTCTGCATTTCTTTAACAAAATATACACGACTGAGATTTATTTTTCATATAAATTCTATAAAAAGTGTTGTTTTTTTTTCTCTCACTCTGTTTCTAGGTTGTTTTTTTGGTGCATTTGGTGCTTGAAGTGTTTGAGTCACTCACAGTCCAGGAAGCTCCAGTTGGGAGACAGTCGGCTGGTGGAGCTGGTCCGGGGGACGCCTCGGCACTCGTCCTGCAGACAGAGACACAGACGATGTGATCTTTGTCGTCTAGCGATAAACTAAATGTTAAAAAAAAAGGCTTTACGTGGGGGAATTATCAGAGTAAAGACAAAGTGAGAGACAGAGGAGGTATGAAAATAGAGAGGTGTAACTTTAAAGAGTTTCAAGCTGAAGCTGTACAGTAAATAGCAGGACGGAGACAATGAGACAGCGTATCGTGTGTCTTTATAAACTTTAACTGTTCAGACATGTGCGAGGAAGTTATTTTAAAGTGGGTGTCAGCCTGTGAAGACTATTTTACTTCATGTACGAGTTGAATTCTTCATTTTAAGAGACGTAAACGAGCCCAGAGTTCACTGAAACTGAAAAAAAAGGCATTTTAACCTTTAATCTCTCTCTCTCTCTCTCTGTTCTCAGAGAAACTACCACCACACCTACGAATACAAAAACTACCACGTAATTGTCCAAATGTTTTTCTCCCCTTGCAGAAAGACACCCAAAAGTCATATACCTGGTAGTGCACTCTGTGGCCAGTAGATGGCGCCTGGTGTAAATCCTAGCAAGCACAGCAGACAGGTTTCAAGGTTAACACAGCCAAAGCATTTACATCCACACAAAAAAAAAAACCCACTTCCACAGATGTTAAAGTCGGTTAGTGAGCGCAC
>NW_027185443.1:755000-762500 GCF_022577435.1 Embiotoca jacksoni | reverse complement strand
CCCCAACAAATGCACCGTTTCCTCCTGCTTGAGTTAAAAACTACAGCTGTTTTAGAGAAATTTGAACCCATGATCCATTTTTAAAGGTTTACATATTGTATGAAACAACAGATTTGAGGCAGAGAGTCAGAAACAGGGTAGAGAAGTTATAAAATATTAAATATGACATATTGTTGGGTTGCTGCGACTTTTAAAATCCAACAGATGTGTTCTGCTGCCTTCAGGGGATCCACGACTTGGAAAACATCCCAAACAAGGTCAACAGGCTGTGACACTTGATGCTAGTTAGTTTCAGGGTCTGTTAACTGGACAAAACAAAGCTCGTTTTGGCCTCGGGAGTTCGCGTCGGGCATTTTTCACTCTTTTCTGACTCTTTGCCGATGAGAATAATCATCAGAAACGACTGTTAGTCGCTGCTTTAACCCGAGGGACAGATGTCGGGGTCGGTGACGGAGCAGCAGCCCGAGTCGGACTCCAATGCCCTGCTGAAGGACTCTTCAGCACGGCGGACGTTTAAGGATCAGCTGAAGGACGAGCTTTGTAATCAGCCGGCCGACCTGCCGCCCAGACATGTCGACACGGAAACCGATACGGGCCGAGCGAGAGAGAGAGAGAGTGTGTGTGTTAACACTCACCACCACTCTGACGTGCTTGGACAAATCCCTGGAGCTCCTCTGGAGGAAATCTGAGAAGGCAGCCTGCACACACACACACACACACACACACACACACACACACAGAGAGAGAGAGAGAGAGAGAGAGAGAGAGAGAGAGAGAGAGAGAGAGAGAGAGAGAGAGAGAGAGAGAGAAGGAGCCAATCAAACAGAATTACAGTTCATTATATTTCCCTCATTAAAAAGAGATAACTCCCCAACATGCTTCCGCTCCAACTCCCACCCATCATTTCTTCCTTCCACCTCCCATCCTTTGCTGAGAATCCGCTGCGTCCGAAAGGCGACAAATTAAAGATCTCTTAAAGCCTGAGATCAGTTTACTTTTTTTTTTAAAAAACACGATGGATTTCTTATTGAACATTGGTCTTCAATATCTTTAAAATCCGAAGAATAAAAGGTCAAAATTAATTATTGAACACAGGATGATTCTGTTCACTATTGATCGAATATGACCAACCAGTGGACAAGAAGGCACTTATTTCTCTCACTGAAAGATGGACTTTTAATAAAAAAAAAAAATGTAAACAGTCCTTTTACTTTGTAAAGACCCTGCAGATATTCTACTTTGTCATAATCTCCTTTCCCCTTGAAGATAGCAGCTCTTCCAGTTCCCCCGGCCCATCATCCTCTTATTGTCTCGTCCCTTAAAGCTTTGACTTAAATCTAGATTTCTTTCATGGCTCGTCATTAAGGCAGGTAAGACAGTGAAGACGGGAAGTAAAAGTTTGTGCTGCAGAGCTTCTTTTTTTTTTTTCCTGTGTGTGAATGTGCGTGTGCAGAAAGTCATGTGGGGCCACTCACTCCTGCATAGAACATCTTGTTGCGGAAGCGACTGTTAAACTTTTCTGGGTTGGCTTCTGGAAAGACACAATCAGAGGAGCAGAGAAGAAGGTGGAGGAGGATACATTAAAATACGTTGAAAAAGACAGTGGAATTAAATATGAAAAGAAGAAAAATACAGAGGCAGAGAAACTCTGACTCATCCCTGCCTGCATGAATGTGTATCTGAATGTTTTAATATTTAATTTTATTCTGCTCATTATTTTTTCACAAGAATGATGCATTAACGGGAGATGGAAGGACCTTAATGGAATATGAATAAGAGTTGATATAGAAAATAAAAATAAAAGACTTTAGAATCATTTTCACGGACCTCTGGACTCGTGGAACTCCAGCGTGACATGAGCATCGAAGCCCAGGCTGAAGTAGTTGTTGAACACATTCAAGGGCAGCTGACGACACGGCAAAAAAAACAAAAAAAACAAAACATCACAGTGAGACAGTTCGCATAAATATTGTACAAGTTATTCACACGGACAGCTCATTGCCTGGTGGAGCCCCGTCTCTGTCCGTTCAGATAGAGAAACTCAGCCCAGTTCAGATTGCTTTTTAAAAAAAAATTTATACGGAGACAAACACACTAAGATTTAACACTTATGAGGACACAATCGACACGTCAGTGGAAACTGCAAAGCATTTTGAGTTGAAAGGTTAATTTGTTGATTTTCTATAATCAAAATGCTATGACGGGGCTGTTTTGGGGTTTCATCTGTTACTGCACATTCAAAGTTGTCGCTTTTCTGCTGCTCTGGTTTCATATTAAAAGGTTTGAAGAAGCAAATCACACAAAGACTTTTATTGTGAGGCAACTACAGGAAGTGCATTTTATGTGAGACAGAAGTCATCAGTGTCAGCGAGCGTCACTGCTATTGTTTGCTTTGTGAACACAGGAAGTGCTTTCCCCCTCCCCTACTAGATTAGTTATAGCCAAATTGTAGATGAGCTGCAAAAAAAAAATCACAGTAGAAAGTAATGCAACGACTTCTTCCACAACACAGAGCCAACATGGGAAACCTGAGAAAAAAAAAGCTCTAAACAGACTGGGATTTTAATTGGAGGATATAATGGAAAAAAAACTAATAACTTGAACAATGTTATATCACATGGGAGGTCTTAACTTTTCCTCATTCTAACCTTGCCGTGTCCCCACAATGTAATAAATACAAAACACAAAGGCAAATTGCCTCCTGACCTTCTGCGTGCCCTCCTCTGGCTGAGCGGCGCTCTTCTCCACCAGGAGGTTCCACCTGTCGAGCTGCACCACCGAACCGTCCTCCACTTGACACAGAACCTTGGACACCGGCTCGTCGGTGTAACCCTGCAGCGGGAAGAAACAACAACAACAACAGACGGAGAGGACACATGCACAGTCAGCAGTTTAATATTTTTCTCAACATCATTCTTCTAAAATATGTCTGGTGGCACATGCTTACTTTTTATAATGTTATTTATTTGATCATAAATACTAGTATTTAATAATAATAATAATAACAACAGTGTTGAAGTCGAAGGCACTGAATAAATTACTTCCTGGTCCGTTTATGGCTCCTTTTATATTAACTTAAAATTTACATTTAGATCCTACTGCCACCAATGTAGGTTTAGTTGGGAATAAGTTTGTTGACACCTGTATATTTTTTTTACTCACTTGGTTGCTCATAACATTTGTCTAAATGCTGTGATACAAATGCAGCATTAATCATTAAATTCAAGCTAGTCTGTAAAATAAGGCGTTTATGTTCTGAGGCTCACGTCTAAGGTAACTAGACGGCGCTTGAAAAGTGTGAAAAAGACGAGGATGGAGAGTAAAGTGGGAGAAAGTGGAGATAAAGGATGGAGGAAGAGGTTGAGAGTGCTTGAGGACAGTGAGGAAGACGTGGAGAGAAGGAGGAAGAGGTGAGACGTGATTCCAGCTAAATCGTGTCTTCTATCCTTCCTGTCTCTTCTATCTATCGAACCATCAACCCTCCTCTGTCCTTCCCTCCATCACAGGTCCGTCTCAAGTAAAGTATTTCATTTTTCCTTTGTGCTCTCCATCCTCTGCTTTGATTGTCTCTCTGCCTCTGGACAGTGTCAGGAAATCAATGTAGCGAGGACACACACACACACACACACACACACACACACGCACGCACACACGCACACAAGGTGACAACAATCTGATGATAGTAGCACTCATCAGCAGAGCCTCCTGTGAGGTGCTCACCAGGTTCTGCTCACCTCGGAGGAAATGACACTGACTCACATTCATTTCCTGGAGATTTACCCGAAACCACAAACACCGATTCACAAACAAACCCTGAATTAATTATTCACCCTTAAATTAAATCATTTACACTATGGGACTGTTTTTTTTTTGTTTTTTTTTTTGTCCCAATGATGTGACGGTGCAAACAGTCCCCACAATATAATTAATACAAGGACACACACACACACACACACAGCAGGGCTCACACTCAAACAGCAAGTCACAGGGACAATCACACTCACACAGAGAGAGGTGGAACAGATGCAGCAGTGAGTAACACAACGGAGTGTCAGAGAGACGAGAGAGGAGGAAGAGGAGGAGGACGAAGAGAGGAGAGGTGGGAAGGAGAGAGAAGGGATGGAGAAAGGTGGAAAGGAAAGGAAAGGAAAGGAAAGGAAAGGAAAGGAGCTACAGATCCAAAGTGAATAAAAAAAACCTGCAGTCAGAGATACCCGATGAAATAGAGGACACAAAGGACATCAATTACACTAATTACACAGAGGAGATATGAATTTTCACTCAGCCCCGTCTCTCTCTCTCTCTCTCTCTCTCTCTCTCCATATCAGGACTTTTTCTACTCTGTACGTTCCAGAGCTGCTGAAGTCCTTCTGGTGTCCTTGATTCATCACTCAGCACGGCGCACGCTGAAGACTGTACAGCTCACTACACATTACGCAACCCTCCTCTTAATGTAAGATTCTAATCCAATGAGGTAGAACATGTTTCACATTATGTGAAAACCATCATGAAGAACCGCCGTGTTAACACTTCATGTCTTTTGAGTCATGCGGAGAAGTGTCTGATGTACTATCATCGCTGCGAGCCCACATAACTGATCCAAAGAAAAGTCTAATGAAAGAATGTGGGTGCTTGTGAAAGGTCTCCTCTTCTGTGTTGCAGTACGGTTATGCAATGTGTGTGTGTGTGTGTGTGTGTGTGTGTGTGTGTGTGTGTGTGTGTGTGAGAGTGTGTGAGTGTGTGTGTGTGTCAAGGGCCAGATTCTTGATATTTCAGCACTTCACCCTTTTTTAGTAACAAACTGCAAGAACCTCCTCCTTCCTAAAGAAGATCGGTGCCTCGTGTTTCACTCTTTAAAGTTTCTGTAACTCGGTGCTGTGTGTGCGTGTCGATAAAGACCAAAGTCCAAAATTAAAGCAGAGGATTATAAAATATTCAAACTTTTAGGCCCCCCCCCAAATCCAGATTGGGATTGGTCTTAGTCGTTATTTGGGGTCCTTTCCCATAATGCAACTGGACTGCAACCTGCGCATGTCTTTTGAACAGTCCAGGATGACCTCAGCAGGGCTTTGTTAGTTGTTTGTAGGGTGACGCTGGTGTTGCAGAGGTTAGATGACAACATCAATATAATCCAGATGTGAATGAAAATAATCTATTTGTTCCTTTTATAAAGAGATCAATCAAACGAATTGTCAATATTACCAGACTGTAAAATATCAGCAAAGTCATGTGGACTTCTAAACTCTTTGAAACGTATTAGTCTGAATTACTTAATGTGGTTCTGAGTGAACGGACAGTGGATTAAAATCAATTATCTGTCATTTCTATGATGTCAACGACAACTGAGCCACGCTTGTTCGATGCGTCGTGCTTCGCAGAGGTCAAACAGGGGTTAAAGGTCAGGGCTGAGAGGATGAGACGGACAGGAAGCTCTCTCTCAGACATCCTGGAACAGCGGGTGAGTTATTGTGTTGCTCCCAGAGGTGAGCAGTGGATATATTTTAGCTGCATATTAATGTCTGCAGATGTTGCACGACGCATAAAATTGATTTTTGTAGTTATTAATCGACGCTATACTTCCTCCTGCTTTTATGAACGCCTTGGAAGTGTTTTTGTTCATATACATGTCATAAATATCTAATTAACTAAAATAATAGTTGATATTTTATTTTTCTTAGCTGCATCTTAACTTTTGTGTGGAAGAGACACTCGTGAATGAAAACAGGGAGGATGAACGGCCGCGTCCCGCCGCGCTCCCGTCACCTCTTCAAGGCTAGGAACTCACCCCGCCCCAGTTGAGCGTCCTGGCGAGGTCATTTCCTGTTCCCAGAGGAAGCACAGCGACCGGAGGCTGGGGATTCATCTGCAGCTCATCGAGAGTGGACAGGATCCACCCAACCTACGGGGGGGAGGGGGAGACGCACACGGGGGTGGAAGCGTGAGCTCCAGAAGTTCAGGACAGAACGTAGATATTAGAAGTAGAAACGGAGAGTCTGACCGTGCCGTCCCCTCCGCAGGCCAGGATCCTCAGATTTGGCACTTTGCGATACAACTCCAACCTGCCGATTCACAAAATGCAGAACAATGTCCCCACAATGTAATAAATACAAAACACAAAGGCAAACTGCCTCCTGACCTTCTGCGTGCTGATCGGCGTTGAGTGGGTGCAATTTGTCCGAGTTTCACAATAACTGCTCAAAACCGCGAGCCGTGTATTTAAATAGAAAGGAGGATGATGACTAAAACTGGAGGAAGAAGATACTGCAGCAGTGGAATGCGATGAGAGAGGGATGTTGAAATGAAGATTTAAATAGGTAATTACGGACACCAGAAAAACACCGGTTTCGCTCTGAGTGCATTCTTTATACTCTAATGAATCACGAGTCTGCTCTGCTGTCCCCGGTGGAGGATACTCACGCCTCTCGCAGTCCACCATGAGACAGGTCGAAGACTTGACGAGGGTTCAAGATCCACATGAACATCTGTAACACCTTGGCACCCTGCAGAGAGAGAAAGAAACACGCATGAAAAACAGGATTCCCTCATAAAAATTGAATAAAAACGTATTTATGTGTGTAATTGTAATTTAAATCCAGCGTGATGCTATTATGAGGAAAAGGACTAAACAATTAAAAGTAAAATGACCTGCGACTAAATAGTGAACTAATTCAGTTCGTCTGACAAATCTAATCATATTTCATAACGGAGAGTAAAAACCACTGAACAATATTTGTCAGAATAATACAACTAGAAGCAACAACAAGCAGAAGCAGAAATTCTCTGAACCTACAGTTCAGGGTATAAAATAAATGACAGGAAGTTGCTCGTAGTTTGTCTCTTGGATAAAAAGAGTAAAATGTTCGCTGACCTGGTTGCCTCCACTCTTGGGATTGACAAAAACCAAGATGGGCTTCATGAGAGGAGAGGGGAGGGGCTTCACCATGAACGGACGCCATTTAGAGTCCTAAAAAAAAAAAAAAAATCCAACAGACGAGAGCTAAATGTGACTCCACATATTTACATATCATGTTATGCATTTAGATGATTAATTGATTAGCTGAATAATATTTTAATAATTTAAATTAAGTGAAATAATTAGAACAAAGGGCAAAACAAAATACAGTTCATATGCAGGTGGTAGAGATAAAATATACAATAATAATGTATTTCAATAAACCAAATAATTACAACACAAACAGACAGAACCCTAAACCCATTTTTATTTAATAAGTCAAGAGATCATTACTTGCCTTTAAGGCCGACGAACCTCGTTGAGGTCAACACACGTTTTTATATTTTCTTTATGGCGTTTAATAAATGACACAAACATATACACATTTTTTTCGCATGTGTATTGACCACACGCTGGGTCAGGTGGAACATTTTTAGATCGGATGAAAGGTTAAAAAACAAAAACACTAAAAAAAAATACATGCGCACCAACAATCTCTGTCATAATACTACTTACATCCAGTCCCTTCTTGCTTGTCCTTCGTTTGA
>NW_027185443.1:615000-752500 GCF_022577435.1 Embiotoca jacksoni | reverse complement strand
TGTGTGTGTGCGTGTGTGTGTGTGTGTGCGTGTGTGTGTGCGTGTGTGATACCTTTTCTAGCTGCTCTATGCAGCCGGTGTGAACAACGATCTTACATGCTGCACATTTCCTCCTGGGGGCCGACTTCTTAAAGGAGATACAGAGCACAGAGGGCAGAGTAAGAAACACACACATACACACACACACACACACACACACACACACACACACAACAAACGCAGGCAGCGTAAAAACACGCACATAAAAGCACACAGACCCACAAACGCACACAGTGAGATGGGCTCAAGTAGCCCCGACGTTTTACCTCTCTTCAGTTAAAAAAGCTTCAACAGCATAGTGACACGGCAGGCAAAGAGTTTATCTAACTATACCAGTAATTAGCACACAACCTGCTCAGTTAAATTTTCTTTTTCTTTCAGTGACCACTAATGCTACCAAACACACACACACACAAGCATGGAAAATATTATATTTTGCTAAAGGGCAACTAAACTTTGAATATGCGAACATATTTTCATGATATTTCATGACTGGGCCCAAAAATATGATCAAATTCCCTGATTGGAAAATATTTGTTCTAAATTCTCTGGAGCCACAGGAACTCTGCAATTAATTGACAAAGCGTTCTCAGCTGCGTCCCTCAGGCGGCCTTCATGACGAGGACCAAATCGGGTGGGAATTTCTTTCTTATGTCACCCACGACTTGTTAAAGCAATCTCAGATTCCACTGAGGTTAGCTTATCCTTTTCAAAATTGATCGAATTAAAACCACAACAGAGGTTTTAAAAATGGTTTTCATTGTGAAATTATTTCCGCTGCAGCTCGATCTTATTGTCCGCGTCCTCACACACTCGCTGTAATCGGCGACCACCAGTGGAGGTGCACCGATATGTCATCACACTACTGTGAGAATTAAAGGTTGTTTCTCAGCTCTGCGTTTCCAGGTGTTCATCGTGAGAGGCGTGGGGACGGACAGAAGGTCCACAATACCTATAATTTAAACACTTTCTGCTCAGTTGTGGTTAATGACACCGAAGAGCCCTTTTAACGCCGCTCTCAGAGGGATTTTCTTGGCTGCTTTGTAGACGCGGTTCATCTGAATGTGAGAGGGGCATCCTCTTTAAAATAACAGTTAATTACTAGACTGCAACACGGTCCATTTCCAGAAACACTGGGACCACCTGGTCTGTCAGTGAACATGAACTACGAAGGACCACGATATGACCCAACTGAATTTCTTGCATTTTACTTTGGTAAAAACGTGGAGATTTAAATTAGTGCTTTGCATGCACAGCAATGAAATCTCAAACTATTATTTTTTTTTTTTTTCACTCCTTTAATGTGAAATCTAACGTTACCGCTGCTGCAATCAACTGTTGCACCACGCCGGTAATCCTCTGAGTGTAATGCCTGGCCGGTGTCCAGCGTCGGCCCGGTGTTTTGACAGGCTGCACCTGGCTGCCCGCAGATTACCTCGGTATTACCGGCTACCGAGTCCACATCACCTTATCGCGCCTTTTACCGAATTGACGCGATGTCTGCTCTGAAGACGCACGAAGGAGACGGTGAACCGCAGGAAACGCACCAGAATCAGCTGACGGGATTAACTTTGCTTAAATCCAGATGATTTCATGACGAAATATGAAATAATTCAAAATCCGGTTTAAATAAACTGACCGCATTTTCCTTTCATCATTCAAACAATGTAGTGATTTCTTTGTTGTCGTGTGTATGCTAGGTAACCAGAGGAGTGCACGAAATCTGCGCGAGGATACCGAGCGCTGCCGAGAGGTCTATTTTAATTTCTAATTCAGCAACAATGACACGGCACAATAGCGGGGTTTTTTTGTGCTCGCCTCCCTCCCCGCTGCGTGCTGCTCTGTTTCTCTGTCTGTCGACAAACAGTAATAAAAACTGTTTCTGTGTTTTGGGTGGATAACAACAAAAGACAAACTGTTTATTCTAATGTATGCAGGGAGGAGGCGTGGAAGAGAAATTCCACACGGCAACTGTAACTCAGCATGTAAAAGCTCTCCAGCGGGGTCGACTAGCGGATTTCTATTGGTTTTAATCGATACGACAGTTTACCTGACATATGACGTAGTTATAAATCTGATTCGTGCACATCACACACAACTTATCACATCAAAAATATATATTTAGGAAGTGAATACAGTGAATATTGCAAAAAAAATAAATAAATGCAATTAAAAAAAAAGATTTGAAAACATTTTAATTGATTTTTTTTGTTTCCGTTTTCACCAAATTATGTATGATTAAAAGTTGTGATGTGATTTTTTTTTTTTTTAACTTAATTAAAGCCGCTTCTTTAGTATGATTTAGCTTCCTGACCTCCCCCTGTTACATCATGTTTTTATGGAAGCAAATTAATTAGTTTATATAATACAAATATTAGTTTTGACAGATTTGACAGTTTGCTTGGACTTAAAGTCTTAATGTAATAATTTAATAAAGTCAAAGAGGTTAGATTAGAAAAAAAATCTTAGAAAAACAGCCACTCAGGAGCTCATACAAGACTTCAGGGCGTTTTTACTAATAAGATATATAACAAGAGAAGCACTCTGTCTTTCACTGTAACTAACACACACACACACACACACACACACACACACACACACACAGAGAGGCGTGGTCGGTGTGGAGTGAACACGACTCACTGCAGTCTTTAGAAGGCAGGCGTCCTCTCCCAGATAACACAGCTCTCCTGAGCAACTCGTCTCCATCCACAGGTGATCTCCATTCACCGCGTTCTCCTGCAGCCAAGGAGGAATAAATAATCAGATAATAACTCGCATTGTCCTCGTGCGCATCTCACTCTCGCCCTTTTACCGCGACTGATTATTTTCCAGTCAAATCAAACTGCTGCCGTATGCACATAAACACTCGGCAGCGAGCGCGGTCAACAAGTGTGTCAAGCACATAATTGCCGCTGCTGAGTAGGTGGGTAATTTCACAGTGCGTGTTATCAAGGTGCTAATCAGGGGCTACCGACTCGCGTGCAAACACACACCTACATAAACATGCATCCGTGCATATATACTGATCAGGTTACAACCTGATCAGTATATATGCACGGATGCATTAAGATCATTAACAGGTGAAACATTAAGTGTAATGCAAAAAAAAAAAAAAGTTTGTCAACACAATTCATTTTCAATGGGAGGGGCAAAATATTAGGAACACCTCTCGGTTATTATGACCAAGTACAGGTAGACAGCAACGCAAATTACAGCCTCAGAAATGACCGTTAATATAGATTTAACACCTCTCTCAATCAGAATGAATAAGAACAGAACATTATAGTCAGTAGTTTTAACATTATGGTGTATGTTGTATGTGTGTTATTGTATATATTAACAGATATTACATGTGTGCACAGACATTTAACAGCTGACTGATTTACTGAAGATGTGGGTTTCATCGAAGAATGAATTATTGGCCCTTGGAGTTACTGATTTCTTTTACTTATTATTATTTTACATACTTTGGTAGTTAAATCAATTGCATTTCTTTTTTTAATTCATTTAGTGTTTTTCAGTTGTCTCTTGTCCTACGAGTACAGGCTGATGATAAGCGACCGACTGGCCAACTAAAGCACCTTAAAACGGAACCTCGGTAAATCAACCGCTGAGCGTTTATTAATGAGTGATTACGTGCAATGATTACGTATGTGCTGTGTGTGTGTGTGTGTGTGTGTGTGTGTGTGTGTGTGTGTGCGTGCGTGCGTCTCGTGCAGAGCGATAAAGGACAGCGATGACGTGTTGGAGGTGTCCCTGTAGACAGAGCCCGGAGGAAATCTCAGATGTGGGCCCATAACTGTTTGTCTACTTACACCTTCCTATTAATAAAACAGCAAATCTGATTTACTATTCATTATTGATGCCTGAATCATTTGGTGCCAAAACTGTCACAGATTATTACTAAAACATTTTACATATTCATTGCACAGGATGTAATTTTCCGCACTGTTTCTTACGGGACTAAGTGGCTACTATAAAATCTGTTTGAACAGGATCGTGCATTTTGGGTTTTATAAAAAAAGAATAAAAAAGGAAGCTTTGTTTAATTTTGAAAGTCATATAAAGAACTAATAGATTGTGTTTTGATAGGTATTTGTAGTTAGCGGATCTTTTTGGATGAGTACAGATGTTCAGTTACCGCTAAACATCCTGGAAATAATCTCTGCCTGACTATTCTGGGATGTTTGAGGAAAAAGTGACTGATTGCAGAAAATTTAGTTGACCTTTTTCTGATAAAATGTCTCTTGTAAATGATTAAAGATTTATTTTTCATTTCCTTACAAGATCACAAGCTGCTTGAGATTGCAGGTTGTGCCACAATTGACATAAAACGTGATTTGTGTTCGTCTTTGTCTGGTGAAATACCTTCGTAAATGGAATTTTTTTTTTATTATGAATTTCAGTGGAAATAAAAATACCAGGTGAAGTTTTTGCTGCACTTCTTGAGTATTGCTGTGTAATGTGCAGAGTTGTACTTCTCCATAGCGTTTTGACATTTCCCCGAGCACTGGGACATTTCAAAGCAGGAAGCATTTTAAAATTGCTGTGATTCATTATTTCATAAATAAACTCCATTAAAATTCCTTGAAGTTGCATCTCATGTAGTCGTGATACATAAAACCGTCTTTCCCATGCTGAGTTATGAAGACATTTTATGGTAATGATCAAAAAGAATAAAAGAATATAGATGATCGGGGTCCAAGCAAACTGCGAGCAGTACCCTGCACACACTGCAGCATTGTTGACCAGTTGTCCAGCAGTGGTTTCAAACCATTGACACATCAAACTTTATCCTTCAACCCAGTTATATTTTGTTGTTCTCCTCTTGTGAACAAACATGCATAGTATCCAGAAAACGGAAACTGCACATCGATCATCTCCGCATTTATTGTTGAAATCGTATTTTAAAACTTTTTTTTTATGTTCAGAAGTTACAATACTGATACTGCAACTTCAAAATACAGTAAAGTTTCTATTTCACACTTAAAACACAAGCACTGTAACCATAGATACAGTACCTGGAAATAGCAGTGTTTTATCAGTTAATATTACTACTACCATCACCAAAGATACAGAATTATTTTATTTTTTTACAGTAACTTACTGCCAGCAGTTGACAAGTAACCAACTATGATTTGTTTTACAGCAAGTTACTTGTCAGTTGCTGCATGTTAGTAACTAATTTTTTTTTACAGTGTAGGATATGACATGAATTTTAAAGTTTTAAAATGGTTTTACATCACTAGGGCCCATTTAGAATGCCCCGCCCCTTTATGCTGAGAGTCCAGCTGCTCCCCTGGAAACACGATGATGTCACAACATTCGTGATCATCGATGTCAGAACCTTCGGAACGTACCTAAAGACTCAACATACGCTCGGTTTTTTTCGCACCGTTCCTGAAACTTCGCAGACATCAAGATGAACAACAACTCTGCACAGGAGAGTAGCACTTCCAGCACCTCCAGCACTTCCAGCACTTTCAGTACTTCAAGCACTAACAGCACTGCCAGTAGGACCAGGGGCACGATAAGATGGTCCACTCCTGACCTTCAGACCTCCACAAAAAGGTCAAGGGCCTCTGTTGATGGACCTGACAGCTCAGAGGAACCGGCGGGCCCGTCTAGCAAAAGGAGCCGCCGGGACCATTGGGAGGATGATGAGGAGGCTGCATCGTCCTCAGTCCAGGGCCAACGTAAGCCCATGATGTGAAATTACACACGGGAGGAGTTATAATCAGTTCACGTTCTGCAGATTTAAATATAACGGGCAGAACGGGTATTCACAAAGTGGAGACTACTTCCAAGATTGGGAATTATCCAGATATCAAAAGGACAGAGTTCAAAGAATTGAGTTTTTATTAACCTTCATTGTTTTGGGGAGGAGACAGACATCCCAAAACCTGCACTATCAAACCAAAACTATCTGAATAAAAAGATATCGAAAGAAGAAACATGTTTATTTATAAGTGAACTCGTTGGTAGATGGTTTTTTTTCACTTTTTTGCTTATAAAGAAAGCTAATAGGTTTTATTATGATGGAGGTTTCAAATGCCTGTGACGCTCACCAAGCCGACGTCTTTCTGTTTTTTCTCGTACATAGACGGCAGCAACAATAACGAGGTTTTTAAAGTAGCTGTGCGAGGCGGTCTGAGAGGAGCCGCTGACGATGCGGAAGCACCGAGCAAGAGACATGAAACAGTAGCTGAGCGCAGAGGTAAGTACTCTGATTAATGAAGGGCTCGGCTTGATGCCGGGGTTATGTGAACCTTTATATTAGGTATAGTACAAGTTCATGTTAAAAGTTCAGTTAGATGGCGGACAATGTCATCATTGACGTTCCTGACAACTGCAGTGAAGCTAAACATATGCGTGTTTGTTTTCAGCAAAATTTACCACAAAATACAAAGAGTTGGATCAACTCGGCAAAGGAGGCTTCGCGACCGTCTTCGCCGGCTACCGTCGACATGACCGTTTACCAGTAAGTGCTGCACACGCATATCAACACGCATAAAAAAAAAAAAAAAATGTTCAAGACGCTCTAACCAAAGTCCTCTTCGTATTTCGTAGGTAGCCATCAAACACATACTGAAAGAGAACATCGTCCGCAAAGAAAGGGTACGTGGGCAACACCGAGTACTGCCGCAGTCGTCACTTTTTACGGATGAATTATTGCTGGATGACGGTTGTCGATTTATCTCTCTGTCCATCAGGGCAAGAACGGGAAGATGGTGGCCTCGGAAGTGGCCGTGTTGTTGAAACTGGACGAAGAAAAAAACAGTTCAGAGGGGGAATGTGGATACGTGTTGCTGCTGGACTGGTACGACCTGCGCAAGGAACTGGTTCTGATCCTGGAGAGACCGACGCCCTCCGAGGACCTCTGTCACTACATGCTCTGCAAAGGGGAGCCCATGCAGGAGGAAGAGGCCAAGGTAAGCTGCCGTTCGGGGTCTCGGGATCCTCGCGAGTCACCGCCATCGACACACTTTCTCGTCTTAATTCCTCCTCTCGCTCTCTCTTTCCGTTTCCCCTCTTAGAATATCGTCAAACAGCTGGTCGATGCAACCAAACGGCTTCAGGACCAGAACGTGTGTCATCAGGACATTAAGTTAGACAACATCCTGATCGAGACGGGCGTCAGCCTTCCACGCGTTCGCCTCATAGACTTCGGTCTGAGCTGCTTCGTCAAGAAACGCTCGTTATACAGCAGTTACCGAGGTACGATGACAACTTCCACGTCAGCTTTTCACTGATTTATCAATGCGAGTTTTTTTTTTTTCTTTCCCCAACAACACCTTCCCTCCCTCATCCTCACCATCTTATTGTTGTTTTTGGTGTTTTCTAGGCGCCCATTCACACATCCCACCAGAGTGCGTTGGTGGTAACAGCTACAGGGCGCACCCCATCACGGTGTGGCAGCTGGGAGTCACCCTGTTCGAGTTGCTCAACGCGAGGCAATTTTCCACCTTCCGGTTCTTTGTCGATTTAATACCGTTCAACTGTGACCAGATAAGCGACGGTAAGTAAATCGCCCAAAATACTCGAACCTGTCGGCGGGCACAAAATCTGTTCGTTGTTGTTCACATTCTGTCGTCGTCATTCTTCTTTCTCTCCAGAGTGCTACGATTTCCTCTGGTCGTGTTTGAACCCAACGCCCGAGAATCGTCCCACGCTGGAGCAGCTAAAGGGTCACCCGTGGCTTAATGGACCACAATAGAGGTTCAGCTGCAGTTCCGGGAAGTTTCCTCCCATTTTCCCATCAGGATTTGTGCTTTGAAACCTCATCAGTGGCATTTCACCCATGTAACAAACAAAAAAAAAAAACTTTAATTAAAATAAAACCCAATGAATTCGGGGGTTTTTTTTTTTTTTTTTTTTTTTTTACAGTACAATGGTTGCCAGTTGGCCATTTCACACCTCGACAAGTTTTTTGTTTTATTCCAATTTGTTGGCTAACAACAATAATAATTCCTTGCATTAAGTGAGGGCCTTCACACCACTCGGTGCTCGGGCTCTAATAATAATAATAATAATAATAATAATAATAACAAAGACAGGAGAGTTCCTTGCTGCTATGTTGCTTGGACCCATAAAAATGGCTGCCTTTTAAAAAAAAATTATTTCCACATGAACATACGGCTGTTGAAGCCAGTCTGCTGACAAATCTGTCAGTAAGAAAATCCAAATGTAAGAGTGACTCACCCCGACAGAAGAGAAACAACATGGACCTGGACAAATATCCTTATGTGCAGTATTTGGAGCCGTATCAATGTACTAATGTAGAGTTTTGTTCATATGTGAGTCTGCATGTGTGAAATCGAGCAAAAACATCAAAAGTATAATGTAATAAATACATAAGAACAAGAGAGGAGGGCAGAAATCTGATCGGGAGCGTGTGTGCATGTCTGACCGTCCAGTCCACGCAGGTACGGAGCTCCTTGTTGGGGCCATTGGACGCAGGAGGCAGCGAGGGCTGCGGTGGACCGAGGTAATGGAGGCCCGAGCGGGAGATCGCCTTCCTAGGAAGAAACAAACAACAACAACAACAACAAAAAAAGCACTCAGTTATCGTTATTACAGACGGCCGCCGAGACGGACGCACAAACTCAGCACAGCCATACTTTGCCGGTGACACAGCTCTCTCTCTCTCTCTCGGCACAGAGCGGCTGAATCCCAGAGAGAAAATTAGATCTCGGTATGATTTAATATGTAAATTTATTATTCATATTATGAGAGCGCATTTGAGCAGGCTCAGCTGGAGATATATATATATATATCTATATATAGATACATATATCTACATATAGATATATATCTATATATATATATATAAATATATATATGTGGTTGAGGAGAGCTGGGAACAGCTTGGAGGAAGAGACTGCCAGAAGCACGTCGGGGATGACGAGAAAGTCGGAGACAGATCGGTTCTGTCAGAAGATGACTCAGCATGTCATGTTTAAAGGCTCGGACTCTTCCCCAGCTCTACTTCCTGTTTTCTTGTTTAGATGTTCATCTACTTCTGTTTTAAATTTTTTTTTTTTTTTTTTTTTTTTGCCGCAACCCACATCCTTGGCCATCTTCTGCAAATAAAGAGCGCAATACTCGCCGTCACCCCCGCCCCCTCCCACCGCAGCCACATGAACCCACTGCTCCCTTCACATCATCATCTGCCTGCATGTTCATCGACCGACTGCTCATCCAGCATCTACACGTTCAGCTTTTTAAAACAAGGGGAACGTCCCTTTCTCTTCAACGCGATATCTCCAAAACGCCTCGATGGCATCTCTTCAAATTTGGCACGAACGTTCACTGTCCCAAGCGTGGACTGATTTTGATTATTTATTTATTTTTTGGGTGGAGTGGGGGGGGGGGGGGGGGGGGGTGTCAAAAGTCAACGTCGCTGTAACCTCACGTCCATCCCAACCTCAAATTTCTTAAAATTTGGTACGAATGTTTACTTGGACTTAAGGATGAACTGATAAGAGTTTAGGGGGTCAAAGGTCAAGATCCCCGTGACTCTCATGTCCTCCCATTCTTGTGATCACCGTATCTCAGGAATGCTTTCAGGGAATCGTCTTCACATTTAGGACAAATGGAAGTTTTCTTAAAATTTGGCACGAGAAAGAGGTTAGGGGGTCAAAGGTCAAGGTCAGTGACCTCCCACTGCTGTCAACTCTGTGCGTAACAAACACCTCGAGTGAAGCTCTTCAAACGCGACACAAACATTTAGACCCGAAGATGAACCGATTACATGTTGGTGACCAAAGGGTCAAAGGTCACCGTTACCTCACGTAGTGATTGTTCAGATCTTCCAGGCTCTCGGGTTGAAGATATGTGTGAAGCATCCACATTTTATAATTTGCAGCAACATATATATTTCAAGCATCATCTGCTGTCGTAGCGACAGATCTGTGTTTTTACTGGCTAAGAAACCATATTTTAAGTTTTTTTATATTTGGGTGTGCAATACAGGAAACAACAACCCATCCAACATTAGTTAATGTTAAATTGTAGAGATCAGGAAAATGTAAAAATTCCTGCACTGGAAGGCAGTGTGTTTAATAAGCACCACTTTTATAGTGAACTAGTAATTATGGGAATGAACACAGGTGTAGGTAGGTGTGTGTGTGTGAGTGTGTCTGTCAGTGGGTGTCTGTCAGTGGAAAAGGTTGCACAGTGAGCATCTGACCCCACTGTTGAAAGTTTCAGTGGCCGTCTGTCTAAAATTATCAACCAGGACAAAGAGGAGTCCACTTACACGCCCTGTAACTTGATGACACACCCTGACACACACACACACACACACACACATACACACACACACACACACACACACACAGGACACCTGGGATAAAAATAGCATTGCGTGGGTGACAACAGCACAAATGCAAGGACGTATGGTGACTGGACATACGCCACATAAAATGGGGGGACGACACACAAACACGCGCAAAATTATCTAAACTACGCTATATTCAGAATTTCTGAGAAATGTGTATTTGGACTGAATGATTAAAAGGTTCATTCTCTTTATTTTACAAGTCCGGTCTTATTTCTAATGTTTCAGTCCTTTTGCTTTTGGTGACATTATATTCGTAACCTTCGGCGCTGATCTTTGAGGACACGGCAACGCGCTAAAACCGAGTCCATTAGGAGAAGTAACACAAGCGGCCAGACGATCAGCCGGGCTGCGAACACACCCCGAGCTTTATTCGAAATGCTTATTCGGAAGCGAAACCAAAAGGCAGAAAGTGAAATGTTTAAAACATGTGAACATTCTTCACGTTAAAAAAAACCCAAAGTAAAGACGCTGCAGTTGTTGTTTTTGGTTTTGTAGGTGTTCTCCCACATCAACGCCGAACGAGTGCCGAAAGGGGTTCGGTTACAACTCCTCTAATTGGGTGAACTGTTAGAAATGTCGGCTAAAACTATGAATATCAGGTCCTTGTTGTTCCAACTAGACCTCACGACATCTAACAGACACACACACTTAACCCTGCTACTTACTGCCGAGTGTTGAGAAAGACGGATTATTGTAAATTGATTATGGTTCATCAGATATGAATGAATAGGCTGAGAGAGAGAGTGTGTGTGTGTGTGTGTGTGTGTGTGTGTGTGTGCTCAGGTACTTCTTAGTCATAATGAAATGACCCTAGCATGGAAGTGAGTTTTTTGTTGTTGTTGTTGGGAGCAGTCAGAGAGAGAGAAAACATCAAGCAGCATCAACATAGGAGAGAAATGAAAATACGTATTTAAATAGGCAAACACACACACACACACACACACACACACACACACACACACTCATTCTGAAGTCATGGGGCACCATTACATTTGAGTGAGTCCTAATCTACTAAAAGCAGACAGGATCACAGGCATTAAGGCTCACTTCTAAAATCTAAAACAGAAAAATCGGCCGACAGCAAACACGGCAACGCGTGCGCACACACACACACACACACACACACACACACACACACACACACACACACACACACACACACACGAGCAAGCACGCATGACTTTGAGTTATTTTAAGTAGATTTGTCCAAATAAGGGGCCTCGGTCTAAAAATAAATCTTGCTTAAAAGCATTTAAATAAACAGTAACGACAGCCCAACAAAGCCGGACTAACTTGTGAAAGAACACAAATCCCACCACATTCATTTTGTAAGTACTCCAAAATAAATATGTCAAAGCAAAGAGAGGACAATGAATCCATACTCATGATGTGTACATACCGACTTTACATGCAGTTGGAGAGAAAAAAAAAAAAAAAATCAAGAGCAAAGAAAAAGGGAAAGAATGAGAAATGATCACCTGCTCATGAGTTCACTGACTTCCAGGAATCTCGGGAGGCGGGGGGGGGGGGGGGGGGGGTTTCCCAGTGGGAGTAAACAGTAAACAATTTCCTTATGGCGACTTTTTTTTTTTTTTTTTTTTTAATCGTTATTTGAAGCTCACATCCATCCATCCATCCATCTCCAACCTTATTCTTTTGGTCAACCTGTAAGTGCTTTACAGGCCTTCCACTGGTTCCACTGCAATTCGCTTCACTGTGGCGGTGGTTACTCAGAGGGACTAATGGTTGCCGAGTGTCCACACCAGGTTTGAAGAGTCAGAGCATTCATGCAGCTGTCAATCATCAGCTGACAATTTCCTATCGAGGATTCGCGACCTGATCCGTCGAGGCCTGACGAGCTGATGCGGCAAACGACACAATTACCGTTTACTTCTTTTATTTTCATTGAGTTTCAAATACTTAAAGTAAAGCACGTTCAAAATAACGAACGAGGGCTGAGAATCCAAATCTAGACGATGCGATACATGTATGACCACAACTTTTCTTTCACGTTGTGGTGACGTGTCCTCAGCTGATGCTCCATTCAGACAGGAGACGCTCAGTAAAAGCCTCCAGTGAGGAGATTAAATTGGAGCCTGTATGGTGGAGCTGAATGCAGCTGCTCTCTGCTCCCAGTTCTAACACCACCTACTCTCTCTCTCTCTCTCCATCTCTATCTCTCTCTCCATCTCTCTCTCTCTCTCCATCTCTCTCTCTCTCCATCTCTTTATCTCCATCCACCTCTCTCTCTCCATCTCTCTCTCTCCATCTCTATCTCTCTCTCCCGTTCTCTCTCTCTCCATCCACCTCTCCCTCTCCATCTCTCTCTCTCCATCTCTCCCTCATCTCTCTCTCTCCATAGCTCTATCTCTCTCTCCATCTCTCTCTCTCCATCCACCTCTCTCTCTCCATCTCTCTCTCTCCATCTCTCTCTCCACCTCTCCCTCTCTCTCTCTCCATCTCTCCCTCATCTCTCTCTCTCCATAGCTCTATCTCTCTCTCCATCTCTCTCTCTCCATCCACCTCTCTCTCTCCATCTCTTTCTCTCTCCATCTCTCTATCTCCATCCACCTCTCTCTCTCCATCTCTCTCTCCATCTCTCTCTCCCTCTCTCTCTCTCTCCATCTCTCTCTCCCTCTCCACCTCTCCACCTCTCTCTCTCTCCATCTCTCCCTCCATCTCTCTCTCTCCCTCTCCATCTCTCTCTCCACAGGATAATTCTGTCTCTTCCCCTTCATCCTCTCCCCCTTTTTTCTCTCCCTCCTCTTCCTCCACTCTCCCGTCCTTTTTGTCTTCCTGTCCAAACTGCACATCACCTTCTCCCCCCCATCCCCGCCCCCTCCTCTCCTCCCACTGCTTCGCTCCTCCTCTTCCTCCCTCGTGCTCCCGTCGACCTCTTTCTCATCCTCCCCTTTGTCTCCTCTCCTTATTTTCAGCCTCCTCCTTCTCCTCCTCCTCCTCCTCCTCCTGCAGAGGTGGGTTGTCAGCGTTGCCATGACAACGGCACAGCGGGAGCATCGGCAGCTCATCCAGTAATTATTATCAGTAGGAGAATGAGCTCCGCGGACTCGTACGTTTCAGCAACTTCACAGTGAAGGCATGAACTTCAGACAGACGCCCCGTCAGCCTCTGATAGGTGACGGTGCGTTCGCGGACACGCGGTGATTACACCGTCTTCACTTCCCGCAGCCTGCGTGCCGAGGATGACGTAATCTCTGCAACTCTTTCAAAGTTTTTTTGTTTTTTTTCTAAATACAGATCCTCTGTAACCAGGGAGGGGTGAACCGTTGCTACGGCAGCAGCTGTTTATGTTGTTTTCAACTATTCAGGGTGAAAAAAAAAAAAAAAGTGGAAAGAAAAACAGGACTCTCGCGGTGGGTGGCATCACCGACGGCAACGAAGCCTCCGCGTCATTTAACCGCTTTCTGAAAGCCCCTGCAGCGCTCGGCGAGCCGTTCGCCGCGGCCGCGCGACACTGTTTATTATCGAAAGCCCGAGCGAGAACAAAAGTAATGGCCACGAAAATAAAAAATAAAAAAAAGGCAGCTGCAAGTGGGAGGAATCGGATTCAACATCTTCTGACTGTAGAAGATGTTGTGATTATGTGGGAGAAGCTGGTTGACAAAGGAGAATCCTGCACCAGTGTGGGTTTGCTCTGAAGTCAACTTCTTTGTGCGGGGAAACAATTTGTAAAGTGAACGATTCCATATGTAAAGGTTTCGTTGTTGGTTTTTTTTAAACTTAAAACCTCAAAATAATTCGGTTTCGTGACCGGCCGTGAAACACCATTAAACCTCCCATGTTAGAATTTGTATTATTTTTGTCAAGCCAATCCGACATTTTAAGATTTTCCCAGTTATGTGCCGCACAACCTCATAATCCTTTTCTGCAGATTAAGAGTTTCAGGCGGCCGTCTGATCGAACACCGGAAGACAGAAACGTCGGCGCGTCCTGACGTGCATTTAAAAACGTGAACATAGAAACGGGTTTTCATTACCGACTTGCGTTTCCCTTGTGTAACGCAAAGAGGGAATTTCACACTGAACAGACGGTGACATCAGAGGATATCCAGTTGGTTTTGTACAACTTAAAAATCAATTAACTCAAATGAACTTTGCATAAAACGGGGACTAAAAAGCAACAATCAGCAATATTTAAGTCATATTTTGAGCAGTTATTACATACAAAAGGAAATGCATCCACTCGCACTTTCAACGGGCATGAATTTAAAAACATATGATCGTAGTAAAACTCAATGACCTAACTTTTATCTTTTATTTGAGTTAAATAAAAGTAAAGAGTTCAACGATGCAACACTAACAGACAAGATGGTGTCAAAAGAGTTGCTGTTGGTTTTTCATTAGTTTTCAAGCTGGTTTTGGATGATGTTTATTTTTTCAGAAATATTTCTTTTCAGTTTTGAGTAAACATCTAAATTTAAAAAAAATTTTTTTTGCATCCAGCAGAGATTTAACACGCAAAATCCTGACAGCTGCCCAGCAAAAAGTCAGTATCCGCCACGTTCAATTTCAAACCTCTCGGCAGCTCCGCTCACCTGTAGCCGAGAAGCCGGTGAAACCAGCACATCTTTTTCCCCCTCCTCTTCCTCGCCTGTCCGTCGGCTTCGACGTTTATCATCGTGATTGTCGAAGCCTCTCTCGCTTATTGTGTCGCTAACATCCGTTCCCTCCCGGAGTCGAAGAAAACATTGCGGAGCGGACCGAGTCCAGCAGCCGTTATTTCCTTACACGCTCGCGGCACGGCTCGGGTAATTACGCCAATCAACCCGACGGGCGAGGGAGACCCGACACCAGACATCTGAGCTCTGTACGATGTCACGATGTGTGTGTGTGTGAGTGTGTGTGTGTGTGTGTGTGTTTTATTTGGTCCAGTTATCAACCACTTATGATTCATCTTGAGAACAGGCCCGGTTATGGATCAGGCTCGAGGATGGACAGTTCAGGGGTGAGATTCATTTTAATGGGAAAGGAGGAAATAATGTGAATGTTAAGTTTCTGACAAAGAAACTGTAGAGCGTTGGAGAGCCGCGGTGTCCGATGAACTATGACACCGGATCCACTACACCTCAACTCTCCTCCGGCCCGCCGTCTTTTTTGTCAGGAAGCCCGTTTCCAGGTGTGTTCGTCAGAATAATCAGCTTCGGGGTATCAAAATCTTCATAAAACAGCGTTAAAACAAAGTAAAGACACAAGAGCTGGACATAATATGAAGATATTGTTGAGACTGTGATGTTATGGTGATTTTAGAATAATTAGCTTCAACTGCACAAACATTCCTCTCAAAATAGTATTAATAATTAATAACAATCAAAAACGTGATATTGGTAAAAAAAAAAAAAAAAACTAAAAAAAAACCACTGCCTTAGTTCAAGAAAAAAAAAAAGTCTCAGGGTTTCTGTTTTCATCTCAATCCAATCCTTCTGACCCCCCCCCCACACACACACACACACACACACACACACACACATTCCCTTCCAGGTGAACCTGCTCTATTTTTGGAACATTACGTAACAGATAACCTGGCAAGGGCAACCTGAGACACACACAGATACAACAAGTGCATGAGCTCATGCTTACACACACACACACACACACACACACACACACACACACACACACACACACACACACACACACACACACACACGACTCCGCTTTTATAAAGAGAGGTATTTAGCTGAATGTTTTACGCGGCACGGAGTTGGGCTGATACGGGGATTTAAAGGTCAAGAAGACCAACACGTTTTTAGCCTTTTTATGCCGATACAGAATTTAATTCTTGACGGTGCATGCAGGGATAAAAGCTCCAAAACTATGCTTCAGAGGTTTTAAACCTGTCCACGGGGGTGGCGGGGGGGGACAACTAAAAATAACACAACAGGATATACAGATGAAGTGAATACACGTTATCTAATAATAAAAAAATAAAAAAAAAACTTTTCGATACGGGACGGGTATCGTGACTTCCCCCAGAAACAAGCCCATGTGGATGTGAAAGCATCGAGTTCAGACATGAGCGGTGACAGCTGAGCACCCTTCAGTTACCGGCCGAGTCTCTGAATCCGTCCCTCATTCAGTACGATCTAACAAATGGCCTCTTGTTTTCTTCAGTTGCTCTTTTGCTGCTTTCTTTCCTCCTTTTACTCTCCGTCTCTCTGCTTCTATGTGGGTCAATGTGAAAGGCTCGCTCATTGCCGCTGGTGACACAGCATGCCCGGAGAGAGTGTGTGTGTGTGTGTGTGTGTGTGTGTGTGTGTGTGTGTGTGATGTATTGAGGAAGTGCCTGCCTCAGGTAATGGGAGTGTGACAGACAAAGACGATGATCGCCACGTGAAAGCACACGTTCAAAAAAAAATATATATATATATGTTTTTTTTAAAAAGCCACCGGTCAGGATGTGTCTGGTGACGACGGCCGTCACTTTTAACACGCAATAAACACACAAACATCTTTCACATGTATATGCATGTTGTAATTCTCTCACGCCTCTACATGCACTGTTCACAAACACACAGAAAGACAGTTGAGCTCTTCTAAAGCTGAAACTGCACTTCTGAATGTGTTGCGCTTGACTTAATGGACATTTATTTGATGCGTTTTACATTTAAGAGTATGTGAGTCAGAGTTTTACATGTCTGACAATTGTTATTCATGACATTATGCAGCTTTTCAGTACTTTACCTGTTACGGTAATAATGAATGTTGATCTTTTTCGTGCATTTCTTTTGTTTTTCTCTGCTAATATAAATATCATAACGTATAATAATTCTGCAGGTTCTGTTTTTTAAACAACTCCAAACTATTTTGTAACTTCTGAATGGACGTGTTGGTGCGTCGCTATCTTGAAGCAGCAGAAAGCTATTACGCAACTGACAGACAAAAAGCCTGGTCTTAGTCACTGGTGAAGTATTAAGATACCAACACGCTCATACATACGGTTTAAAGAATAACAAGATTACAATGTGAAAGATTATCGTTGTGCACATCCGTCTGCTCAATATACGTGCGAGCAGATCTGTTTCATGTGCAGAGACGTGTTCTTTTAGTAGCTGACAAATCCACCGTTCTCATAATGATGTTCGCGTTACGGCCAAAACACACCCGTGATTGATGAAGAGACTTAGTACAACCTCTGTGAACCTCCAAATTTGGAGATGCATGATTTCCACCGGCGGCACGTTCAGTCGGTGAACTGGGTTGAATAAAAAAAACAATAAAAAAAATAAAAACCAAGTTAAACAAACTAGAGAGTGAGAAAACCATGCAAGCGGAGGGAAATATGTAAAATCCTTTAGCGTGTATAACAACATTTGATGGCTTTCTTAAATCACCCTCAGTCTGACCCCAAAGAGCACAAAAATACACACAGGAACACATGGGAACACCACTGCACGCATACAACAAGTGACAATAGCAGGAAGAAATCAACACACAAAAGACACACACACACACACACACAGAGAGAGAGAGAGAGAGAGAGAGAGAGAGAGAGCTACTACACTGAGCTGCAGATAATGTCTCTCGTGAGGCTATTTATTGCACAAAACAACTTCTTATCGGCGCACAACTCGACAATATTCACACACGAGCATTTTCCACCCTCCGTGCGTCGGACCGCTCGATGTGTCTATGCGAGTTTGCACATCGTGTGGAGGGGGGGCGGGGCGGGGGGGGGGGGGGCAGGGTGTGAAGTGTGCGGTTGTCATGGAAACCCCACTCAGACTTCCTTCACCGTTTTATCCGAGCGTGCAGCATTCCTCTCTCTCTCTACACTGTGTCTGTCCGTCTTCCTCCCCGTCTGTCCTTCTTCCTCCCTGTCTGTCCTTCTTCCTCCCTGTCTGTCTGTCTTCCTCCCTCCCTGTCTGTCCATCTTCCTCCCTGCCTGTCCGTCCGTCCGTCCGTCCGCCGGTCTCCGCAGTATCTTACCTCTCCCTCCGTGAAGCCTCTTCCAGGTCCGTGAATCAGCAGCTAACTCGGCTCTGCTCGGACGTGCGGTTGCCAAGTAGGAGCCGACAACCAGCTTAAGTGATTTCGCCAAGCTGTCGCCACGCCGACTATCTGGCAGCAGAAACGCACACGTTGCACCTGCGGACCGTGAAAAACCATAAACCGGTGCTGTCGGTACACCTGACGGACGTACAGGAGGAGACACGACGCTGACGTCTCCAGGCGGCCGCTCGGTCACGGTCGGGTCGTGACCTGAATAAAAGACGAGTAGACTCATGACAGACTTGTCAAATAAGAGCAGATCAACTTTCTGTCGGGGCCTTGTGACGTGTCCCTAAGTCGTGTTTCCACACCAAAGTCCCAGGAACTTTTTGTTCTAGGAACTAAAAGGTTCCCTGTGCCCACTTGTTTGTCTAAAGACCCGCCAAGATTAGTGGAATTACTCCGCTGACGTATGTTTGTCACCGTAGATCCCACTGACGTAGCGCCGTGCGTCTTCTGCAGCTCTTTGTTTATGTGTCCAAACACAGTAAACACAAAAAAATGGATCATAAAACTAGTGATTATCAAATTCCAGGCTGAGGCACCTGCAGTGCCGCGTTTCCAACGCTTCCTGTGATTCCCATCCAAGTCCTTGGATGTTGGGTACATACCAACCCTGAGTCTGATCCAGTAACTGTATTTTACCTCACCGCTGATTAAATCGTTATCCGACACGCTGAAATTACAGCTGCAGCTACGACACTTGGAGCGGCTGGTCGTCGACACACAACTTGATCCAAAGGACTGGATTTTAGCTTAAATTCTGGACATGAAATGGACGTAATCTGCGAGACAGAAGGCGTTTCACCGTGATGGAGTTGGACACACGGGCACTAATGCCATCAAACAAGTCTTTGGTTCGATTCCCAGCTGGCTGAACCTTTGCTGCATGTTTCCTCACACTTCCCGTCTGTCTCCTCGCTAACGTACATTAACTGTACATAAGCTGGTGGCGAGCGTCTCTGACTGAGCTGGGCTTCTTCTTTCTTTCTTTCTTTTTTTTTTTTTTTTTAAATTTCCTCGACTTTAATAAGTATAATATATTTAATTACAGTCTACTTTTCTCTGTGTGTCTCTGACAGGGAGTGGGTGTGTGAGAGCAGCTGCGGTTGGGTACACTATCAACTCTTATTAGATCACTGTCTTCACACACACACACACACACACACACACACACACACACACACACACACACACACACACAAGCACACACACGCACAGTTAACACGCAGGCACTTCTGGACTATACACACTGTTCTTGTGAATACGAGGCCAACGTGGTGACCGGCAGCAAACGAGCATGTACTCAGTAAAACACACAGAAATACAAAAGACACACAAGCAATGTAAACACGTATGTAGGCCAGTTGAGTTACAAAAGATCTATTAGCTAATCGATAGAAACTAGTCAATAGTTTTGTTGATTGTCTAATTGACCTAAATTCTCTTTAATTGTAAATTGAATAACTTTAGTTTTGGACTGTTTGTGGCACAAAACAACTGTTTGACTGTTTAAACGCTGAAGTCCATCTGAGATCAAATCCGTCACAAGTAGAAGACAAAGTGGAAAAACAATGTTGAAATATGAAATCTTAATAGAGCTTAAAACTGGAGTCATGTAAAACATTCAAGTCACATTGTTGTTGTGTGTTTTATCTGTGCACGTTCATGTGTGTGTGTGTGTGTGTGTGTGTGTGTGTGTGTGTGTGTGTATATCCGGGTGTGAGGCTGGATACAGGAAGCCTGACTCTTTCCCTCTGACCTGCCTCCCTCTATTTATAATCTCTGCCTCCTTCTCCTTCTCCCTCAATAACACGCATGTCGGTGTTAAACTCTCAACTCCATGACTTTAATCTTTAGGAATTGTGACCCATATTATACAGCGAGCAATATATACCCATTTTCAAAGTAAATGCTCATTTCCACTTCGTGCGTATCCTTGTTTTGTATTAGCAATAAATATTCCAGTATTTTGTGTGTAACCTTGCTGGTTCCCTCAGACTTTTCTTTCTCACGAAAACACAAAAAAAAAATTTTCATTTAATTAAATTAAATTTATTTGCAGTAGCAGGTGTCCCGTCAACAGTTTTACGTCTCTTTTATAATGGTGGTCTATGGGAAATGTGTTTTTTTTTTAGAGGATTTTTCATTGCAATACTGCGAGTAGTCTAAATACTAGGCACAACATCAGGACACAAACAAAGTACTAGCTCACTGAAATATTTAGGAGCTGCCACCAAATACCCCGGTAAGTGTTAGCTGACGACAAAAGTCGACCAAGATTTCATTCGTCGTGAAGTTGCAGGAAAACCAAAACTCAAACTGCGCCGTGTGAGAGGCGTCATAAATAACTTACAGGACCATTTGTCACCGGTGGAGCCGGCGCCGTTAGGAAGGTGGCCTCGCGGGTGACCCGAGGGTGATGTAGGGCCCGGTTCTCGGAAGAGGTAACATTAGCAGCACATAGGCGCAGCGGCTGCAGAGAGCACGCCGACAGCGGTGATTAATGTTCTGCAATCAGCCGTAAAGAGCGCTGATAAGACCACGTTTTAGTAGAACAGCTTTTTAAATGTTTGTTCACTGTGTTTACAGCCACAGAAAAGCATATAAAAGCTTGTTTCATGCAACGTTACAGAGGCCCGTCTACCGGTCTTAATCTATTAGTAGCCCAGACAGAGACACCGTCAGGCTAACGTACAATATACTGCTTTAAAATGAATTAAATAAATGTTCAGTCTCCTTTGTTGGTTGTTTTTGACAGAATTATCAGAACCTGGAACTTAAACTATTTTCTGAAACCGCCCAAAAACACGCATTTAAATATTTGAAGTAGTATCATGAACGTTCAATGGCCAGTCGATCAACGGCTTCAACTAAACGGCTATTTATTGACGAGGAGACTCGTCAGGCCGGGCGTCCCTCGAAATACGACAAGTATAGACGCAAGTTAAATGACCGATTTTTATGGTTCCTGAACGCCTTCGAGACAGAAAACACAGCGCTTCCATGTACACGCCGAAGGTCTGACTGAGAGAGTGTGTGCCTGCCCTTCACTTCACTCCTCCATTGCCCTACATTAATTCTCCTCTGGGGGTGATGAGGAGGAGGATGGGGAGGAGGAGGAGGAGATTGAGAGGAGGGTAAGTCAGATTAGAGAGAGAGAGAGAGAGAGAGAGAGAGAGAGAGAGCATCTGTAGGCGGTCTTGGCTTTGCCCAAAGGCCTTGGCTTCTCTCCTCCTCCTCCTCCTCCTCCTCTTCATCACCACCACCATCATCTCTCCTTCACACTTCCACTCTCTCGTTCCCCTCCTCAACCCTCATCCTCGTCTACCTCTCCGCTCACATCTTTATCCCTCTATCCACCCACCGTTTATCTTTCTTCTCCTTTTTTTTCCCTCTCTCTTTCTCTCTCTGTCTCTCTCCGTCTCTCTCCGTCTCTCTCGCTTTCGGTGTAAATTCGGACAGAATTGTAATTTATTCATTTGAAATAAAGCAGCAGCAGCTCCATTAGGGGGAATTTTCCTGCTCTAAAAGAGGATCTGCCGACCAATAAAACATTAATAACAGCAGAAAAAATAGTTTCTGCTTCACAAAAGTAAATTTTTCTCGAAAAGTTTTTCAGTCTTGGCTGGTGAACTGCTTCATTTTACATTTTTAGACCCCTGAAATTTTTTTTTGTCAAATAACACAATTTGAATCTTTTAGATGAACTGGCCAATAAATGTAAGAGTTCCCGAACTCAACAACACTCACTTCCCTTTTTAGTAGTTGTAAAGACACGTTTATGCTAAATACTTATATTTAGCTTTTGCTTTTTAAGTGACCTACTGTATATTAAATTAGATTAGATAAAATTAGAATGATCAGATCCTATATTGTATAAAAGACAATATAGATGAATATATGGAGCTATGATTTTATTGAATATTGTGTGATGTCATATCGTCCAGCCATATAAGTTCATTTCTTGGTAACTGGTTGACCAGACTCCTGTCAGTATTTGAGGATTTAAAAGATTATTGTTTTCTATTTAAAATGCCAAAATGCATAATTCATAAGTAAAATCTCTACTCTACTAACAGATATCTTTGAGGCCCTGAGCGTTGCTGCTTCACTACCAGGACTTCTCTTTTTTTTTCTTTTTTTTTAGTTCAGCAGAGTCAGCAGTGTATCTTTTCCAAAACTCCCACTCAGAAAACCCACTCGGTTTCTATAAGTAGGAAACAGAGAGAAGAGAGTGAGAGCTGCTTATTGTCTGTGAACTGACTACCAACAGTCAGAGTGGTGGAGTGTCAGCTCAACATACTGATGACAGACACACACACACACACACACACACACACACACGTGATCTCATACTCGCTGGTTTGAAGAAAAAAAGAAAAAGCCGAGAACAGAAGCATCATGCAGGTTGAAGAGTTTTAGTGGATTTTCCACATAAAAGCCAAAGCGGCAACAGTAAAAGTTTTTTATTGTCAAAAAGAAAAAATACAAACTACCTTCTAAAAGAAGTAAAGCTTTTCAAAGACCCGCAAATATGCTGAAACGCCACCGGTCTTCTCGAGGCAGGTGGTCTGACTCACGCCAAGTCTGTGCTGCGACTGTCACAAGACTGAAGTGACACTGACTTTGAAAACCACATTAACCAGAAGGCACATTTCTACTCAGCAGTGCGCTTGGATCCGTCTCATTTTAGCATCAACAACAAGACAGGTGTGTGTGAGATCGGTAGGTAATGTTCCAGCAGCATGTGGAAAAAAAACATACACACCCTGCAGAGGTGATGTGGTTTTCTGCCAACTGGTGAGGAACATAAATAAAAAATAAATAAATAAATAACGACAGGATTTCTCACTCGCCGCTGGTTTTGAATAGTCATGGGGAGTATTTCTGCAGCATGGGAACCGGGACGGGCTGAGCGGCGGCAGGTGAAACAACAAAAGGAACTTGTCTTCACTTCCGAGCGCATAAACGTATACAAAGTCGGTGGAAGGACGCAAAACAGATGCAAACGAGCGCCAGCGCACGCAAAACCGAGGCGGAGGCGTGTCAACTGGACGCTGCTTCGTGCGGCGAGCACGCCGGACTGGGAACTCTTCGAGTTTACCGAATCGTACGAGGAGATGAAACACGACACATACGGATATTTTAGTCTGTAAGAAAGGAAACGGCATTTCATGACAAATGAAGAGGACAATATGCAAAGTAGATTAAAAAATAGACTTTCACACAAAAGCAACTGCCTTGCTAATTTTAAACGTGGGGGGTGGGGGAGGGGGAAGGAGGGATTGAGTTAGTGGTGAGCTGTGAATCTGCACTGAAACCTGCTCAACTCAATAATGCCCGTCACAAGTATGTCATATTTCAATCACTCTTTCCACCATTTTGAAGTTTGACTGGCACTCTATTCACGACGTCATCCTTAACGTCCCCATATTTATGGCTATCTTCCTGTTTAGCAATAAATTAATAATATACCCCCCCAAAAAATTATCCTAAAAACACAAAACACATATGCAGCAGTAAAATATACATGTAAATGAGATAAATGAAGTAACGGGTCTATCCAGGTTTTCCATCGTGTTATACTGATGTTCTCCGGCAGATTAGGATTTACTTACTTATTACTTACTAACACACACACACACACACACTCATAGAGCAGAATGCCACAGAAATGATGATACTGTATGTATACCCTACTCTATAATCAATTAATACATGCCATGAACCACAGCCAGAACATAGCAATGATGCTCCGCTCTCTCCCTCTCACATCTTCTGACACCTACATAATTACACAGTCTGTCAATGTGTGTGTGTGTGTGTGTGTGTGTGTGTGTGTGTGTGTGAGACCAAGCATGTAATGTGTGGGAGGCATCACAGTCACGCTGTGCATCTGTATCTGACCTTTACTGCTCAGAATAGACACACAGAAAAGAAGACAGCAAAGAACACGAGAAACAGATGAAGACCGAGGAGGATGCAAGAAGAAGAGGCGGCAGCGGGTGGAGGGGGGGGGGGGGACGTGGATGAAAAGGACGAGAAAAAGGCAGAGAACGGAAAAGAGAGGAAGATGAGAAAGATTTGGTACAAGGACAGGAAAAAAACAAAACACGGGAGACAAAAAGACAAAGGGGAAAATGATTAGTGATAATAAAGAACATTAACTTTTTACACTGAAGACAGATAAAGTTTACGGTCTCTGTAACCTCAGGCTACAGCTGCCTTATAAATTCAATCATTTACTAATGACTCTCATCTAACCTGAGCAATTAGACCACACACGTCCACACACACACACACACACACACACACACACACACACACACACACACACACACACGAACCAGTAGACCTCAGCTGCGGAGACACGCTATAATTAGTGAGACAGCATCTTTATCTCGCTCCCTCGTTCTGTCTGTGTGTGTGTGTGTGTGTGTGTGTGTGTGTGTGTGTGTGTGTGTGTGTGTGTGTGTGTGTGTGTGTGTGTGTGTGTGTGCGCGCGCGCATGTGTGTGTGTGTGTGCGTGCGCACGCTCATGTGCGAGAGAGCTTTGAGTTTGAGTGGGGACTCATCTTTCTGAGTGCTGAGAGATGATCAGTGCTCAGTAATCCTACCTGCATATATATATATATATATATATATATATATATATATATATATATATATATATACACACACACACACACACACAGGAGACCCTTCAAAAGGGCTTTTTAATCCATCCTGCATAGACTCGTTTACAATTGCGGTGGAGTATATATATCTATATATATAGATATATATACAGATATATTTATAGATATATTTATAAATCTATATATATATACACATGTACGAGTGTCTATAAATAGAGGTGAGAACAGTAAGTACAACGGAGAAATATATCTGAAACATATCGACATTTGCAAAGCGGGAAAAAACCTTTTGGCAGCGTCTAAACCCGCCGGAGTAAAAAAAAAAAAAATAAATAAAACACAAATCCTTCCTGAGCATCAGCCCGGTTTGGACGTGGCGGAGCTGATGTAGCAGCTGGCCGCAAATTAGTCAGCACAACCATTTGGCAACCGAGCCACAGGATCCCTCTCATCCATCAAAAGCTCGGAAATACCTTTAAAAGACGATTACACCAAAACAATAAAGCGATGAGAATACTTTTTTTTTTAAAAACATAAAATTCCCTTTCTGTCCCCGAGCTGAGGAAGCTAGCCGGCAGCAAAAGTAAAACATCGGAGAGGGAAACAACTTTAAGGTTCAAAGGTCAAAACTGAGAGACTGAACAAGACGGCCAATTAAAAAAAAAAAACAGGAAGATTAAAGTCCATTTTTACTCTTTCCATCTCGACACCGGAATAAATTTGCGGTGAACTTTTCTTCACATTCTGCAAAATCTATTTAAGGTTTTGTGTCGAGGCGTCACTTTCTCTGAGGAGGGGAAGATTAAAAAGTTGCACACAAGCTATGTTCATCTCTGAACAGCAACGTTAGCATAAAAAATAAATAAATAAATAAATAACTGAGCGTTTCACTTATTGTGTCAAAGTGTTTCAAGAAAAGCGTTTCCTTGCATTGATGCGTTTGTGTAAAATCTTGTATTTGCTTCATATTAAACCCGGTTTTGTATTGGCTCCTTCATCTCCAGGTGTCCTCTTGTGTATCCTTCTGCAACACAAATGTTTTTCGACTGCATGTGTGATGCTAATAAACCAAGTGAGTGAGACTCGGTGATGGAGTCGGTGTCACCTCAGCGGTCGACTCCACAGCTTCATTATCGAGACAGATGGGCTTGTTGGAAAAGAGAGAGAAGAGGTGCTACTTTAAAAAAAAAAAATTAAAAAAAAAAAAGCACAAATGCAAACCAGGGAAACATGGCTGCTGATCTCTCACTCGTTTTTGTTTTTTTTCCTGTTTTGTCAGCTGACTTCTGTTTAGTTTTCTGATTTCTCACCACCTGTGGGCTTTTCTTTTTTTCACCCCTTCTCTACTTGTATTTACGTGTGCGATTGTAAACACTGTAAATAGACATAGGCTAAAACTAAAATAAAGTCAAAAGCATAACTATAAAATTATATTGTGCAATAGAAACTAATACAAAACAAAAAAAAAGGCACTAAAAGGCTTAAGTCTGGTTTCTTTACGTTTCGTGCTCCTCTCTTCTTCCCCTATAGAGCCACAACGGTTAGAAGAATTAAAACATTAAAAGCGATCATTAGGTCAGTCGGCGAGTACGCCGATCATCCGGCTGACCAACGCAGTGCATCAAACAGCTCTGACAGGAAAAATGAGGCTCCTGCATCAAAGTTAAGCAGGTCGGACTGCTCGCGGCATCTCGAAGGCGATCGGTGACAACAGCTAGTAATCCGGTCCCGTCACCGAGCGAGTCAATTAGCCGAGCAATCAATCATTCAGCCGGCTGTCTGTCCGTCCGTCCATCCGTCCGTGTTCACACACCACCGCCGTGTGCCCGTGTCCGGTTACGTCCCGGTCAGCTCTGCGGCGACGTTAGCGAGCCACTTTAGCGCAATTCAAAAAGAGGAAAATGAAATCAGTGTAACGTTTATGCAGACGGCATCAGCGTCACAATAAACCGGCAGGTACGGCGGTTCTGGTCAATGTTTTGATTACAAAACGAGTTGAGTGATGAAATTAATTCATTTTCCCGTTTCATTTTCTTCGTGGGAGAGAAGCTGCTTCATACGATCATCCAAAAGGCATTTTGAAAGTACATTTTCTTTCTTTTCTGTATTTGCCTTCGTGTCCGTTTTGACTGTAGAGGTCTAAGATGAATGTGCACGCTGTGTGTTTTACTCAAGTTATTTCTGGAGATGGAAACACGCGCATATTACATCGTGCTGAAAAACAACTTCACAACCTATTCTCGGCCTGCGCTTCTTTCCTTTATGTCTGAGGAATGTAAACAGACACCTACAGTATATAAAGTCGTGGGAAAGAGAGGCCGGGGGAGGTTGTGTTTTAAATCACATCAGACTTTCATTTCATTACGACACATTCAGGAGTGTTTAGATGACTGTACTTGATTTTGATGCGATCATCTCATCGCCTGCCAGCTTTCAGAGCTGCCGTTGCTGATTTACTTGCCGTGCTGTCGCCTTTTTGGTCATTAGATTGTACCGTCAGGGCACTTTATGTCGCTAAAAAGGACAGCGTCTTCTTTTATAGTGGCAGATAGATCAGAGGAAGACTTCTTCCTCAACGGCGGCCGTCACTTGTTAAAAAAAGATAGCCGCAAACGGTAAATCGTGCTCACTTTTACAGAAAGTGTGTGGTGGGGAAACACGTTGAGGTTTCTTTTGAAATAGGTTCCTCTTCTCCTCTGTTGCACCAGGAAGATCAACTTCTCTTTTTCTCTTCCGTTTCGACTTCTGCCCTCTTATTTTTTTTTTTCCAGCCCCATTTCCAAGCATGAAAAGCTTCTTACAGCCAGCCAGACGACTAATAAGGAGCGGCTCCTGTCAGCCAATCCCCCCTTAATGCCTCAGCACACTGCATTATGGGCAAAATAACCCCCCCAACGTGCACGCGCACACACACACACACACACACACACACACACACACACACACACACACACACACACTCAAACACTCCTGAAAAGGCTAGGAAAGGAGAGAGAGATAAGTCAGAAATCCCTCTGTTCCACAGGGAGACGTCATCAGTCCTCTCCTTCTTAGGACAAAATGATTGAGATGCATCGGTGAACACAAACACACCAGCGTCGTTCAGAGAAGGTGGAGAGGGGTCATACTAACACCGACCGTCTGTGATATGTACGTATAGAAAGAAGATGGGGTGGGAGGGTGGGGAGTTTGTCATTCGCCAACCGAACCGTCAGGCTCCGATCGTTTCATTATTCCGGAGAGGGTGTGGGAGAGTCGGGCTCTGCGCTGCGGTGGATGAATGAACTGTGCGAAGGGGGCGGGGCTTCTCCACAGCTGCGGGTCTGATGCGTGCTGGTAATAACAAAATGAGAGAAAGTGGGAAAACTGGTAGGAGGCCTCGTTGAAAGTCGCGTCACACAGCAGCTCGTGTTTTGAATCGGGAGACGGCTCCTTTGTAGCCGTGAGTCTGCAGGTAAATCTGTCAAGAGTTTCTGAAAACAGTTCAGCTGCGCTCTGCAGAAACACGCCGGATAAATAGAAAGAGCACAGCGAGAGATCTTTTGGTGGAGGAAAAAATAATATCCAGAAGCACCGAGAGAAGCATTCAATATTTTTCTGTTGCTTATTCAGAGGGCGGCGGGTTCAACGTAAAGCACCGTCATCATATGCGTGACCTTCGAATGTGGTCCGAGCAGCTCGGATCTCATCCTCAAAGCGTCCTGCGTGCGTTCACACTTTTAGCCGAGTGATCCAATAACCCAGGATGGATGTTATTGCCAGGTGTGAACGGGTCCGGACAGGAAAAGAAATAAAATACTGGACAGGAAGAGAACAGAAAAGAGAGCTGAAACACTTGCCGACAGACAGAAACTCGACTAGCGACGTATTTATCGTTTTTTTTTTTTTGGACAGAAATGCCCAAAAATTCTCTGATTATGTCTGTAAATGTGAATACTTGTTTTAATTGCCGACTTTTATTGATCATTCCTCTGGCATTTAACAGCTGTGGAGATTTACGGCCGTGTAAACCACGAGCAACTCAGTAAAACACAATGTTAGTGTGTAAAGAGGCGGGCGGCTGTGGATTAAGAGCAAATTGCAGCCACACACACACACACACACACACACACACACACACACACGGGTTTAATCTTACAAAAAACTGTATCTGTTGATCTGTTGATTATCCATACAACCAAAGAGCTCATTCTCCCTCCTCCTCCTCCTCCTCCTCCTCTTCCTCACGGGAAAAGACTATCATAAATATGCATGTATATCTGTTCACCCGTTCTGAGGATGAGATGGGAGAGAGGCAAAAAAAATGGTGTCAGCGAGGCTTGTATTTCATCAACAATTGGTGCTGTGATCGTCTGCTTAAAGATTCATGAGTGTCTTTAAGCTGCTCCGACTCCGAGCCAAGCGTTCCACTGAATTTAACACACACACACACACACACACACACACACACACACACACACGCGCGCACACACACACGCCGAGCGGCAAAACCGGTTCGTATAAAACATAAAAAGAGCCGCTCCATCCGCTGAACTCTTTATAGAGTGCGCAGGTGGATTCAGGTCAAAGCTCTCATTACCTTATTGATATTATCCGTCATCCACTTTAGCCATGAGAGGTAACGGAGATGGAGAGGAGTATATAAACGATTATGTCACTGAATAAATGTCACTGGAGATTGTCAGAGAGCGACCGAACTATCTTCAGCAATACAAAAAAAAGAAAAAAAAAATCAAGCATCCTTGAACACGTCTTTGCTTTGTTTCGAGAGGTTAAAAATATTATGTGCAAAGTGTTCCGTGACTGTTTTGGAAATAGGAAACGCGTTGAATAAATGTCCTCTGTTGTGAGTTTTCCTTCTGTTTTTGGTCTTTCTAAATCTTATTTCCCAAAGAGGGGGCGGTGGGGCGGTGGGTTGGGTGGAGGTGCAGTAGCTATTGTGCTGCACCGTGATGTATTGCTCTGTTACACAATTACTGTAAGCAGAATGACACCACACAGGTTTCTAAATCTGAAATATCGCCTTCCTTTGGGCTGTTTCGGGGGCCGTTGACCCGCGTACGTTGTTTATATGAAAACAACCGCAGACTCGCACGTTCACGAAGTTTAAAATATTCATGAGTGCCTTTGAGGGCTACGAGGTAAGTATGCTATGAAATCTGACACAAGCTGCACCACAAGAGAGAAAAAAATAATAATAATAATAATAAATCACCAGCTAAATCCGCTTCATTAGAAAAAGATGTTAAAGTTTAAAAGGAAGGGAAGAAAAAAAATAACAAAACGTTGTTTGCTGGTAGATCGGCGACTTTCTCATCACGTGGTTCGGCGTCAATAAGAAGCAGCTGCGGCTCAGATTGTTATAAATATAATCACAGACCTTAGACGCCTTTTTTACTTTTTTTTTCCTTAAGCCGGAAAAAAACAAAAACGTTTCCAACAAATCACCAGGACTCGTTTTATTCCAAGAGTTAACTTGATGACTTGGTGAGAAAGTAACTGTCCTGTAATGTCACCATTAGTTCCCCCCCCCCCTCTCTCTCACACCCCCCGCCTCCCCCGTCTCCTTTTATTTATGTTTTTCATGCTTCCTTCCCTTTCATACCTTTCAGCCATGACACCTCTTTGACTTTGTAGCAGACATTTTCCCTTTTGTCCTCCCCCTCTCCGGCCATCCTTTTTTCTCATCCCTCTGTTCTCTCCCACCCCCCCCCCTCCACCCCCCCACCTCCCCCATCCCTCTGTTTTCTGTCCTAATTGAAGGCTGAATAGAGTTTTGTATTCTGGCAGCATCAGATGATGAAAGGCCTTTGATCAGTGTTTACCCCTGCAGGTGGTACACAGCAGCAGCGACGCAAGATACAGTCAGGTCTTTTTTTTTTTTGTATGTCTCTCCTCTCCTCTTTGCGTTTCATGTGTCTCGCCGGTCTCGTCTCTTCTCTTCCCATCCCTGCAGCCTCTGAGCAGACACGACGCCCGGCGTACATTAGACCGTACACATGCGCTCGTTGCGATCTCCGACTGTTTGCAGAGCGGGCCGCAAATAGTAGAAGGATACCGTTACGACATCCTGTCCTGTGGCAACTCGTTTCTGCAAACATTTCTCACGGAAAAGAAATCTCACCACCTGATAAGCCGGGTGACGAAACAAAGCGTTTGTTTCTTTGTATATTTTTTTTCTCCTCCTGGGAAAACAGGTCATGGTGGCGTGTGGTGGGTTTGCTTTACCGGGTGGAGACTCTTGGTTTTTAGGGGGTTATTTAAGTCTCCGGCTCCTCGGCTGTCGCGTCACGGCTGATTCTGCTTCGTGCACATTTGCATTTTGATAGTGTGGTGACAAATCCTGGATTTGGAGGAGAAGCCAGAGGCAGCGTTTGACCAGAGAGAGAAAACATCATCTCTCTCAGCGTTTCAGATGGATTCAGGTGCTTTTAAGCTGGCGGGGAAACTCTTTAAGTTTTTTGTTTTATAATTACAGTGACCCAGAAAAGTTCACGCTTGGCATCTTGGCGTCATCTTACGGTATATATCATCATATCTTCTGCTGCTAATTCCAGCAATATTGCAGCTCCAAGTTGAATATTTAATATGTTAATTTCAGTCAATCACGGCATCATTAATATGTTTCTCCAGTAAGGTTTGGCATCTAATGGCTTTTATGTACATTAAGACTTCAAGAAAGACTGTTTCACTGCGAGGGCTCTTTCCTGTAGAGGTTTATAATATTTTCCGGGTTCCAGTCCAGTAAATAAACAAACTGTCATGACAGGTGGACCCGTCCAAAGAGTGTATAAATTAAATGTCGACCAACTGGCCGTCACAGGAGAGGCAAAGGAAGCGCTCGGAAAAACAAGGCAGTGACTCACTTACAGATTGAGTGTCCAGTCGGTTGACTGAGCACCTAATTGATGTAACGTCTTACGAACTGATCGGTGTGCTGAGTAACTGGCTGCCGTGATATACACACACACACACACACACACACACACACACACACACACACACACACACACACACACACACACACAAAGTGTGACGAATGTCTGGCAGAGAAGTTACATGTGTCCCATGCTGCCATAAATACATCGTACCACCAGCCCGCAACAAACACACACACACACACACACACACACACACACACACACACACACACACACACACACACACACACACACACACACACACACACACACGCTGCCTTTGAGGTTCAACTGCACCATTTCTGAGCTCTTCCATATCACCACATATGGTAATTTCACTTCTTGGCACCGGCCACTTCAAAGCTGTGTAAACTACCTTTCCGACAGACCATCTCCGTCCACATGGCTGAAATTCGTCGAGGAGGAGAATTGCCGTATTATCCGTAGCCTTTTTTTTTTTCCAATGGGGGTCGAAGGTCAAAGCAACTCATGACACAGCGCGTGAACCGACACTCCCGGTCCGCCTTTGTCCGCCTACCGTACAGCAGAGGAATGCCACAAGGAAGGACGGAGACAGACGGACAAACGTGTTCGGCATAATCGAGTGTACCGGATCGCATTCATGCCGTGCAATTAACATACTGTGGAGGATTAAAAATACAGAAACGGCCAAACATGTACTTCCACTGTAATTTAGAGTACAATGAAGTCTCTTACATGATGGGAAAATTATGCAAAACTCCACTTAAAACAAGCGATGTTGTTCTGGTATTCAGCCCACACAGTACTCCATTTAGAACTGGTGACAGCCTTTACCACATAAATACATATATAGATATATAGACATACGTAATGCATCTTCATAAATAGCAATATGTCAGATTTTCTAACCGTCTGGTCATTTCTACACCAAACTACTCTCACCAAACGGTGGCTGCAGTGACACGAGCCAAATCTTCTCTTTTCAAAATGAAATTAATCCATCTGAGGATTCAATTGAAGCCATTTCAAGTCCACGAGAGACGAATAAAATGACCGCAGACGGATGGAAAAGTTCTCACATCTAGCATAATTGTTTTGGTTTTTTATTTTCCTTCATCTTAAGACTGGTTGTTGTTGTTGTTGTTTTTTTACTCCAGATCGTACACGCGCTGTATATGTCACATATCTTACGGACCTTCTACCCACAAGAATAAGACTGAAGCTTTTCCATCGTGCTCGTATCAACAAAGGAGCTTTTGTTGTCACCGAGCGGAGACTCCAGAAACGGCTCCTAAAGTGCAGCTCATATCACCCAATATGACCCAAGGTGCTGGTGGGTGGATTTTTATCCTTTTGCGATCCGCTTCCTGTCTTCACGCCAAACCAGCCGTGACTATCACCTCTACACAGACAAGACGAGCGGTATCGATCTCTTCATCTAACTGTCAGCAAAAAGCCAACAAGCAGAAGTAAGTAACTATTCCTTTAAGGGGGAGGAGGGTGGAGGTGGAGAGGGGGGAGGCACATCGTGGGATGCGTAGGTGTAGTTTTGCTGCTTTACTGGCCGCCATCTAAACTGATGTTTTTGATGACCAACATTAAAACTGCACTCAAAAGTTTGACTGGATTTGAATATTTCGGGCTGCGTTTTTACCGCGATAAACCGGACGATTGAGGCGACCTCTAAACTCCATTCTTGGATTTCTGGAGAGCAAATAATAATAATAATAATAAAAATAATTAAATAAAACGGCCATGACATGTCGAACCACAATATAAATGTTCACTTCCACGACTTCTGCACAGAATTCTTCACCCGACGCCAGCTTTTTTCCTCCCGAGTGTACGATGTACCGAATCCGGCGCTTCCACCACTTTACTGCGGTATTTCCTTCAAGAAGACAACAGTTTTGGAGAATCCCCCCCCTCTTCCCTCCTCCTCCCCCCGTCTTCCCCCCCCCCCTGAGGAAAAACCACCCAGAGGAAGAGAGACTGTAAACAATGATACCAAGTGAAAGAGTGGCGGTGAGTTTCTAACGTCTTTGTCTTACAGTAGGTCAAGTGGGCGTTTCAAAAAAAAAAAAAGAACTACATGTCAATACTAGATACCTGTCAATTGAATAGTTATAAGATTACAATTTACCACCCCACCTGTTGTTGTTTTTTTGTTATTAGACCAATTTCCATCCTTGAATGGGCCAGTTTATTCAGTTGTAGCGTGTTTACGCGAGACAAATTTTATCCAAACGGGCCATTACTTACTCGTGGAATAAAAAGGCACCATGCGTCTATTGTGTATTCTTTCATGTTTTAATGAAATTAATTTACCATGTATAACTCTGAACGCTAAACTTGCCACGTTTTTTTTTTTTTCTTGCCACATATTGATTAAATTAAAGTAAATACATGAATAAAAAATGACATCAACAAATATTCGCACGCAGTCTGCAGACTATAGATTTCATTGTGTTGTTTGGATTTGTTTCGTTTGGGAGGGGGGGGTTGATAAAACTGCTGCTTTGTGCACCAAATCAGACACAAACAAAGCCAGTCAAAACAAGATTGATTTGACCTCCATTTCCAGCTTAGAGGGGTGACCCGTAAAACACAGCAGAGACACACTCACTCAGACGGACAAGACGGACAGACGGATAGGCGGGTAGATAGACGCCACACATTGGTGGTAGTGACATCTGACAACCCAAACTGCTGTGTGAGTGTGTGCGCTCGGTCTCCGGCCAGTTTTCACTATCAACAGCAGCTGCCAGTCAGCACAGGGGGTGTCAGGCTGCTGCTGCTGGCAATCACACACACACACACACACACACACACATACAAAATCAATAGTGTTTCCTCCCCCTCCTTCACATGATCCAAACACAACGGGGCCACAACACCACAGGGAGCTGCACACGTTGTTGAGTTTGTTAAAAAAAAACAAAAAAAACGTTTTGATCCATCACTAATACGCTCGTGCTTTGTTGTGCACATCAGTGTTTATGATGGTGATCTTGACGTGGGGCTGGCCTGCACGAGCCCCCCCCCCCCCACCCTCTCCCCCGCACCTCCTCGCACCACCTCCTCCCCCCACCTCCTCCTCCCGGGGCTGCCTCAATTTAGCGTTATTCAGCTAAACCTGCAGTGTGTGACCCTTCAACTCTCGTGTCCTTCCCCCGGCGTGTAATTCTTATAACAGCATCAGCAAATTATACACGAGGACAAGCGAATTCAAAGCATCCAAAAAAAAAACAACAACAAAAAAACAAGCCCCGCCAGTGAAACATACGCACGAGCGCATAAATAAACAACATTTCTTCCTCTGAACAATATCCTGTCCCGGCATCCCCCCCCTTCCTCCCCTCCCCCCCTCCTCCACTCACCGATACGAGGTCTGTTTTCTGAACGCCAGTCCTCTTAATTTGTCCTCCAGGGTCTCCTGCTCCATGTCGGGCAGACTGCTGAACGTGTCGCTGCAGCAGCCCACCGCAGCCTCCTCCGAGCCGGCTCCGGACTCCGAGTCACCCCCGTCGGCTCCCAGAGAGGCCAGGCGCCCGCCGAAGCCCCCCGCCGCCGGGCCGGTGCGGTCCTTCGTTAGGGGGTCCATGCTGGTCGGCCCTCGCTGTCTCGCCCCGCGCTGGACCCCCGTCTCCCCTCCGGCTTCTGGGGGGTGGGGAGGGGGACACAGATGCCGGCGGAGGAGAGCAGGATTGAAATGTTTGCGGGAATGAGTGACACCGCGTTTACGTCTTAAAACGGCTCTGACCGTTTGTTGTTTCTAACCGTCGACAGCCGCTTTTTATACGCCGCGGCCAGGTACGGCAGCACGCGCAGCCGCCTGGACGTCAGACTGAACTGCACTCACGAGCCCCCTGACCAACTGAGCGCGAGCTACTTCAAGCTACGAACGTCAAACAGGAAGTGGAACGTCTTACCTTCAAAATAAAATCCACTCGCGTGTTAAAAAAAATATTTTACTAGCGCAAAAATGTGGCATTGTTATTGATATACCAGTAACATGATCTAAAAACGTTAACCAGATCGTTTTAATGTGTGTTTTTTTTTCTCTTTCTTTGTATTGCAGACTATATTCCGTCTGCTACAACGCCTGAGGTGATTCCTTGTATGTAAAAACATATTGACAATAAACCTGGAAATACCCAATACATTTCAAACAACACTTGACACTGGACACAAAAAAATTATATAATGAATTTTAAAAAAAAGAGCGTCCGCCACGAATGGTTTTCGATAGCCTACAACCCACTTTTACAACTTCTTCGAAACACATTTAGAAACTGAATTTATATTGCAGTTTTTCCACCTTTAATAAAAGATGATTAAGTATTTATTTTTAAAGTTGAAAATTTCAGGCCACCGTTTAAAGCTTTAAGTGTATTATAAATGTACCTTGTAAGTTGGTTTCCATGTTCCATCAGTTTCAATGAGCCTCACTATGACCACAACCTATATCCTATTACAAATTTTCTTTTAAATAAAAAACAACAACTTTTATTTCGAAATGCATTACCGGAAGTTGTGTATTTGACTCTGTGATATGACAGGTTTAAAAACTGCATTGTGAGAGCTATTGTGAGGGACAATAAACACGTTCAGTGTGTGCAGACCTCAACTAACTGGAGCACCCATTCTCCCATCCATCCATCCATCCATCCATCTGACCTATGGGACCAGCAGCATGGCATTGTGGGAGATTCCCTCTCCTCCTCCTCTCTGCAGCATCATCATCATCAGTGAGAAAGTAGGGCAGAGGGTGAGCAGACACGCACGCACACATGCACTCTGTCAGCATCTCACTCTCAAAGACTAATCACTCACACACGACCCATATGCTCAGTTTTGTGGGCTCAGTTTGTCAGATCTGTCATGACGTTAACGTCCTGTCTTTCCCCTCTTCATCACGTTACGACTCCTCTTACTACAGTGTGCCGGAGGCCTTCGCCTGCGAAACATCAGGCCACATCTGTCAGCCTCTTTTTTCGCCCGGCTGGGCCGGACCATCGGGCTCATCAAATTACCGCTGACCTAAAGTGACCTTTTATCTTCTGCAGGAAGGCATCTGACTGCCATCTCTGAAATTAGTCAGCATAAATACAGCATGTAGATGAAATGTGATCATGCCAGCTGATAACTTCATAACTCAGTGGACATTAGAGACACTTCCTGTCAGTAGAAACTAACAGACATGCCCTTAAAGTGGCCACTTTATTAGGTACATCTAATTCGATGAAGTCCAATACAACCGCTCTGCCACAACATCCATCTTCACGGTGCAGTTCGGAAACCAGACACCTGCGTTTTCTATTTGAATTTACACGCTAAATTAAAACTTGTTTAAAAAAGCATTCAAAGCTTAATAAAATTGGCTCTCTTTTTTTTTTCTCGCCTCCATACAAGAGTCCCTGTTTAAAAATATCCTTTCACAAACCTGATGCATATCTGTCAGACCTCGAGCACGAAGATATCACATTGAAACAATCAAGCCGAGTGGTTTCCCGTGTTCTCTCGGTACCACAGGCTTTTTGGCAACAGAGATGTCTTTCAAACAAACCCTGTGGTTGATAAATGAGCAACAACAAAACCAGCTTGCTCACCGATCAGGTTTCTGTTGGCAGCCGGCCGGTCTGCCTCTCCGGACTACGTCTGATTTGCAGGGAAATCCCCATAAGACGTGAAAACTGTGGTAGGAAACGTGTCCGTTAGTACTGCAGCCAACTGCAAAGATGAAACAGGAGACACAGTATTAAGACCGAGATCTGTTTCCGGGCGGCTGCCATCCCGCCTGTGTTTAATCCATGTCTGTCCTTCGGCTGAAAAGAAAAATCTGCGTTCAGTCTGTGCAGCGCTGAAGCCCATTTTTGACCTTTGACCTCCACTGAAAATCATGTTCGACACTATGAAGTAGATGTTTACTATCGACGTTTTGACTTAGGATCACATAATGGTGACGAGGTAGGTCAACATTTTGTTTAATCATTTACATTTACTATCTGATGATTTTGACTTCGTCAACATTTACATTTTGTATCACAAAACTTTGATTCAGTAAATCAACATTTAGAATTTTCATCTGATTGTATTTCAGAACTTTTACTTCATTTTGACTTCGTATGTCAACATTTTATTCAGTAAGTAAACATTTTGACTCGGTAACAGATGAAATTGATTCAATATATATTGTCTTAGTGACAAAAAGTAGAGTTTGTATTTCATAAATTAGCATTTTGACTTCATATATTGTCATTTTTATGGAGTATCTTAGAATATTAACTTAATAAGTGAGCATATTAAAGTAATATCTGTTTATATTGACTGAGTAAGTCAACATTTTGACTTGGTATTATGAGGTCTACCTTTGCCACTCATAATTTGGACTCAGCTTCTTCTATTCTATTTTTTTTTAGGCAGAAATGGGCTTCCATACACCACGTATTCATTTTTAAAAGACAAAGGCAAAAAAAATTTTTTTTTTTTAAATTTGATAAGACCGGGCTCACGAGGACACCAAGGTAAAAAAAAAAAAAAAAAAAAAAAAAAAAAAAACGAGCTGTAACTTTCTCTGTGCACGCTGATAAAAGGATTCATCATTTATAATTAACAAGTTGAGTGCTTGAAAACTTCTTGCATTCCTGATTAAAAGTGCGATACCAGATCGCAGCTGCTTAATTCATGTCCTGACTCTCCGTAACTAGTGTTTCATCTCATGTATTTTTGACAGCCTGCTCTGTTATTTTAAATGGATTTTACGATGACACGATGCAGCCTCACTGAAGTTGCTGGAGGAATTCGCCGTTGCCGCGTTACTGTACGAGGCCGGATCGTTACCAAGCGGTGCGGTTGTTGTGTTGTCTTGGGACTGTCAGAGCAATTCACTCCACGCATTATGAGGCGCTGCTGCTGATCTATTTTGGGATCCTTGTCATGACAGAGGAGAGAGAAGCTCCTCTATCAGCTTCCGTGTTCACAATGAGACTTTCTTTCTGCTCTAATAGAGTTTGGCTCTAACTTCATTTACAGTTCTAAGAAAAAGTTATTTGAAGCCAGCTACAAATTATGATTATCCACTAATAGAAGAAGAATTTTAGTTTTTTTTGTGTCTTTATTTACCAGCGAGTTAATGTAGGTTAAACTGATAGTTTAAGCCATACATAACCTAAAAAAAAAAAAAAATTCCATTTGAATGACAATTATGTGGCCTTTATAAAAACAAATAATAACACAACCCTTACAAAAAATACAAGGGGAACACCATTTTAAACACTGCATGGTAAAATGTTCAAAAGATCATAAACCCCTCCAAAAAGAAAATGCAAATTGATATATAGTGTAGTAGTGCCATGGTACAGTGGTAAATTATTCATATTATTTCATATACATTTTAAAACTGGCAGTATACAATCTCTTATCACCACAATACGGAGGCACAACAAATCACCGTCCACTACAAGAATGACAACCAGAAACTTTATCATCAACAAATCTACCATAAAAACACAAAGAGTCCCAGTAATATGCTTTTACTAAGGAAAATACTTTATTAATTTGAAAGCAAGAAGACAGAAAGTCTAGTTCAGGCTGGCTTTTACACAAAGAAATGAACTCCACTGGCTGCTCGTTTTACAATGTAACTGGAGGATAATTTTCTATTAAAATAACTCAAAATAATAAATTGAGTTTCTGATGATCTTTGCTACAGAACATTTGCAGTGAGGAATGTTAAAGACGGTCATCAATGCATCCTACGAACATCCAGACTTGACAATAAATACGTGATAATAAATTCACTGGTCTACAAAGCTTTTATAAACACATGACAACTAGATAAACATTTTATTTTCCAAGTCTGTAAACTGGACCACAAACTACTTGTGTTGACAGTTTTAAAGTCACCCTCAGTTGTAAAATACAATTAAGTTAACTTTAAATCAAACGGTGGATGTTGCTGATTTTTTTCATCAAACAGTTTGTATTTACAACATCGGAGAACATATTTCCGTAAAGCTCAGATATTAAGTGGGCAGTGAAGACTTAAATAGTCACGATCGATAACTAAAACTAACAGAAAGCCATCGTACGTTCATAATTTATCAACAAAGAATCCAAAAACAGGGTCGGATTGAATTACGGATTGGTTCATAAACTACAGAGCCCAGACACGTTTAGACTTTCCTATTTATTAACAAAACGTATATTTACAAAAATATATACTTTTTTTTTTTTTTTTTTCTGGGAAGAAATATTTTTGGCAAATGCTGAAAAGTAGAAATAAAGACTCTTGGAGCTGACGGCTAACGTGTGCAAGTAAAAAACATCGCAGGGTTAAAGGCCAAAAATAAATAAAAAGTCTCATCAAAATATTCTTTTCAAAGAATAGTTTGACATTCAGGGAAATAGTTTGATTTGCTTTCACGCCCAAAATACGATAAGATCATTTTTTTAATGCGAGTATTTTAGAGAAGCTGATACGTAACGTTTTTTTTTTTAGCTTTGGACAGAAGCAGGCGAGCCGTTTCCCCGAATTCACGCCGGGCGAAGCCGCTATATGAGCTTCTAGCTTCATATAGCGTGAAGATACGACAGTGGATTCAGTCTTCTCATCTAACGCTCACTATTTTTGCGCTCAAATGGACAAATGTAACCCATTAAGATGCTTTAAAGAACCAAAATAAAATAGTTTAGAAGGTCATGCATAGGGCAGCTAACAGGGTCCCCACAAGTCAAATATCAATATAAAATATATTTTTTTTAAATAACCCACTTTAGATTTGATTTCAACATTTCAGTCAGTATTTACTGTGGAAATCACGGAGATAAGAGCGATCGGCCAACATCCCAAAAATGTAAATGACAGACACCCTGAATTATTTCCTTCAAACCTAAACACAACATCGTTTCAGTTTTTACAGCCGATCTATGAACTTTTCAACATCTAAAAAATAATCATTTCAAAGCGTATTTTCAAAATGAGTGCAGAGACCCCAAGCTAAGCCCTCGCTGCATGAAACTTTGAAACAGATGAAGAAAATGTGAACAATATATAAAAGAGTACAATAGAAAATAAAAAAAACACAAAATACAGTATGAACACAAATAAGTATCAAAATGGGATGTATGCATTACTGGAATGAAATAAAAACATGTAATAGCTACGAAGAGCAATAATCTTTGAAAAACAAACAAACAAACAAAAAAAAGGTTTCTATAAATACAGAGTTCCTCATCAGTGTCCTGTAAAAAGCCTCACATGTCATATTTTAATAACACATCTGCGCTACATTTTCCACTAGATCTGTTTGAAAGTATCTCAATGTGATTTTTTTTAACACAGCCGGGGTCGATTCAAACAACTACAGCCGGTAAGTTGACTCATGAAGAAACTATTCAGTGCAACTTTACTTCAAAAACGAAGGCAACCAGTGCCCCTTTCGTTATCATCATCATTACAGTGTATCTGATTGGGCCATAAAAATGACCTTAAACAATCAGCGGCGGGAGCTACAGTGTGAGGTTTGCTCCAGGACACTGAACCATGCTCCAGAAATGGAAAGGGTGGTGGTGGGGAGGGGGGGGTCAAAGGTCATCACGGGGAGGAAGGGAGGGTAACGTCAATCTCAGGAGGTCTCGTTGACCGTTCGCTCCAGCTCTATCACTTTACTACTGCTCCCGTTCGCCCTCTGCTCCAGAGACCTGAGACACAATACAGATGGCATGAAACAATTTTTTAAATTTTAAAAACAAATGAATAATGATGTTCAAAATAAAACTGATATATATCGGCAGGCTGCAGGTGTTAATATTTCTTTGGTAAAAAAAAAACTGTGCAGTATTGAGATTCTACATGAACTTCATATTTACATTTTTATCTACAGTAGATTTCTGAGAAAAGCAAAATGTCAAAAAGAAAGAAAAACTTCAGCTTAAGTCTGCGGACCAAAGATTTTTACAGGACGGCCAACTTAGGCCCACGGGCCGCTTCTTGCCCACAACTCGTGCGCGTTTACCTGTGCAGGTCCAGCAGCAGGTTTTCCGGCGACTGCGTATCGTTGTTCGTGTTCCTGAACGGCGGGTGCGTCTCCACCCGGCTGGGCTCCACGCTGAGCTTCTGTTGCTCCGAGCGACGCCACGCCGCCATGACGACGGCCGGAGTGTCCTCCCATTGGTCGGGATATTCACCGCCCAGGCCGAGGAGGTGCGGCTGCTCGTCCTCGAAGGTCGATAACAGACTCCTGGACTTTACTGAAACAGAATTAAAAAAATTGTAAAAAGTTGTAATTTAATAGTTTATTTTGAGTTATTCATGACATGTTGCTGTTTAAGAAGAAACTGTAGCGATATAAATGTCTTTATATACCTTTTGGAAAATTGCAGGTACTTGATTGGATAAACCATCACTGTCAGGCTAATTTCAACCCATCAGATCATTGCTGTTTTGTTCTTTTATGAACGCCGACAGCTATCACAGTACTCTGATGGGTCTGAACCACCGCCTGACAAGATGCATTGTGGGATTTCCTAAAACTTGCGATTTCTTTATCTCACAAAGAAAAATAAACTTTTAATAAAACTACTCAGGCTGAACGCAGCGACAAGTACCGCAATCATTCACACAAATACACACCGGCCTACACACGCTTCATAACATGGCAGCTCCGCATGTTATTGTTTGCCTTTTGAAAAGACAGTTCAGCTTTTGTGTGTGAGTGTGAGTGTGTGTGTGTGTGTGTGTGGGCAGGACGGGAAACTGAATTTGATTGTTAAGAAAATTATATATCTGCACCGTATTATAAAAGTGAATGTGTGTGTGTGTGTGTGTGTGTGTGTGTGTGTGTGTGTGTGTGTGTGTGTTTGTGTGTGTGTGTGGGGGGCGGGGGGGCAGCAGAGAGGATGTAGTGAAAGGTCAACTCTTCTCATCAGTCTCTGTAGCTGTTATTGCACCGCTGTAGGTGGAATCTGATTAGTGGCGATGTTATAATGGAGCTCCACAGTTTTACAGCTGGGAACTAATGATTCATTACGATGGAAACAGCAGGGCAGGTCAGTCCAGCTGAAAACTGAAAAGTGACTCTAACTATCTGCGTGTGTCTACTTCCACTTCGCTTAAGTAGCCCGTCTAAGCTACATAAATACATGAATATATTGCGTTATAATGAAAACCAAAGTATTTCTGTGTCATTCAAAATATGAACTTAACTGTGATCGTTTATTTCAATGTTGTTAGTTTGGTGAAGTCGATGATATTTCACACTCACTGCAGGTCTTAAACTTGCATTCATTTTATTTTGTTCGATCATTTGGGTGCAGAACAACAACCAGCGCCATCACGGTTTTGATTTAATCTGGCTAAATTGTTGACAAAAACTTGCCTAATTACACATCCAGAAAAAGATATTATAATTATCATCGACTTCAAAGTTGTGTTTTTGTGTTCATTTGTCCAATATTCACTCTTACTTTAGCTTCTGTTTTGTTTTTTTAGCGGCTAAATTCTCCACAACTTTGTTTATTTGTTGCTACGCTAATAGTTTTCAAAGTTTTTTTGTTTTGTTAAAAACTCTCCTGCATCTGAAAAGGGGAAAAGATGAGAGCCTAAAGAGTGACTAAAAAACCATTAAAGTTTCGGGACAAGAAAACCAAAACAACGAGCTGGAAGGTCCTAAAACACCCAGTAGAGGTGAAATGATCTGCAGTCAGGTGAAAATTCAGTATGGATTTAACACTACGAGTGACATCACAGTTATTTAAGCTGCAGTTAATTCACATCTGTCTTTTACAGATGTGTGACAAGTAGAATTTCTAAATAAAAGGCTCTGCGACTAAATTCACGGTGGTGATGTCAACAGATTGCTCGTCGAAATGCGGTCGGGCCAATACTCAAATTAGGCGCTTCAAGATAAACAAGTTCTCGTGTTCTCTGGTCGTGTGCCAAGAAGGCCGGACGACGAGATGATGTCATTAAAAGAGCGCCGGTCGAACCTCCAAATGCAAAACGACGTCGAAACGGTGATGAGAGATCAGTGATTTCTGTTAGTTGAATTCAGCTGTTTTTATACGTCTGAATGGAAATGATTCTAATGATTATGCAGAATGTTTGTGGTCAGTTCAACCAATCGTGACCAGGTGGTCATACGTGTAATCGTGTCTGTGATCATGCGTGTGTAGTTTTAGCGTGCGTGGCTACCTGTGGCCGTGTAGGACTCTTTGACGGCCATCTGTTTGGAGGCGAGGCCCGTTTCAGCGACGGTGGAGCACGGAGTCAAACCGCTGGGATAGAAACTCCCCAAAAACAGAGCAAAACACAACACGACCACCTACAGGCAGACAGAGAGGAAGACCGAGGGAGAGGAGGAGGAAGAGGAGGAGGAGGAGGAGGAGGAGAGGGATAAATAAATTATGAATCCCACAAAATGCTAAGCTGCTAATGAATGATGGAAGCAGATGTTTCCAATTCAATATGAGAATCAATGTTTCATCATCACAATCTCCTGTTTACACACACACACACACACACACACACACACACACACACACACACACACACACACACACACACACATACCATTAAGCATGATGATGTCTGGGTGCCAGCCACCCTGCAGGACTTGGGGACTTTTCCTGCCACCACCGCCTGCAGAGACTGCAGCTGCTGCAGCAGAGACCTGCGGAGGAGCGCACACACAAGTTAGACACACAATACACAACACACAAGTTAAACACACACACACACACACACACACAGGTTAGACACACAATACACAACACACAAGTTAAACACACACACACACACACACACACACACACACACACACACACAGGTTAGACACACAATACACAACACACAAGTTAAACACACACACACACACACACACACACACACACACACACACACACAGGTTAGACACACAATACACAACACTGTACTGTCGTACGGTAAGTTTACAGTTTATAGTATTTGCATTTTACTGCAGCTACAACGTTAAAATACAGCTGACGTGTTAATGCATCAGAAATAATAACCTGATAATGCAAGAAATGTATCTGAAAGGAGCCATTCAGCATAACAACCGTTTTTATTTTATTACTTAATGCAGGATTTGCACACAAAAAAAATACACTTTTCCATCATTATTCACCGCCATCTTTTATCCTGCAATCAATATGTAATTATAACAACGTGTTTTAGTAACGTTTGTTAACTGTTAACGTCTCTTTTCAGCATTAGAAAGATATTGCGCAAGAATTTTGCTTCGCTTTTTGCTTCATTAGTAAGGCAGATAATTACTGGCAACAACAGACGCACCTGCAAAACACACACACACACACAACTGGTTCATTAAACTTTCCACAGTGACGGTGAAGCTCACTTTTAACAAAGTGCAAAGCGAGACCCAAATAACAGCTGTGATCCAGTCAGCTATACTTAACACACACACACAAAGTTCATCCACGCATAACGAGAGCAAACAACACACTCTGTTTGATGCAGCTCGAGCATTTTTACATTAAAATAGCCTCATGATTATGCATTGATGCAAAACTGCAGCTGAACACGCTGAACAGATCCACCGGGAGCTTTTGATGCAGCTTTATTTGCAAATAATAAAAACCGAGTCGGTGTTTCCCTTCCTCCCTCCCTCCCTCCCTCCTTCCCTCCCTCTGGCGTCCGAGATACAAACAAACGCCTTCACAGGTTTGTGAAGAGAAGAGCAGAGAGTTGAAGGTGTTGCATTAACACGCTCTCAGGTCCTCGTTAACTTCCTGCTGCTTTGATTGGCACCACCCTTGACTCTGTGTGAGAAACAGGAGCCAAACTGTCATCGTTTCTGTGGCTCACTCATCTGTGTTGACAGAGGGTGTATCTATAAAGAGCTCAACCTCGCCTCCCCCCCCCTGTCAAAGATCTGTTTGTGCTTCTGATGGGCTCCAGGATCCGTTTAAATGGGGCTAAAACTAAAGATTAGCGCGCATTTGCTGCTAAGATCCAATTAGCAGAGGCGTGTTCGGAAATAACAACACGACCGGCACACACGAAAGCATCTTAGAGGGAAGACACAACTTCACGCGTTCATTTTGCGTGGAGTGATGATATCATAGAGCTGTGCAGTATAGAAGCTGCTGCATTTGTTGTTTGAGACAAAAAAAACTGCAAAATATTCCAATTTCAGGAGCTGAAATTACATTTTCATGGCAGTTGAGCACCTTTGATGTGAATTGAATAAATCATATCCGAGATGTGTGAATGTGTGTGTGTGTGTGTGTGTGTGTGTGTGTGTGTGTGTGTGTGAGAATATGCGTGTTGTTCTTACTTGTTGGTGCACTCCAAAGTTTCCACTTTCCGGCGCAGCTCGTTGTTTTCATTGGAGCACGTCTCCACCCTGTGGTCAGAGAGGAGTACTGCAGGGTCAGTAACTGAACTCGGCCACCTTCATGCATCGTTAATTTAATCTGACATGTTTTATGTTCTGTTAATATTTCATAGCCAGTATCTCTCTGTTCTGTTAATGCTGCATGTATTTCAGTATTGTCTGACTATAACAGTATAACTTGTTTCATGCAGTATTTCTCGTTTATTGTACATTTATTTTTTGACAGCAAACATTGTTTTTATTTCTCTTCATCACATCTTGCTGCTTTTATTCTGTACACAACAGCAGAGATGTAACTTTACCATCTCTGGATGAAGTTCTTCAAACAGGAGATTATTTAAAATGGTTCATTGATTCATTTGATCAATGATTCAATCAGTAATAAAATTGTCAGAGTTTAATTTGTGGTTCTGCTTTTTACTTACAAACCGATTGTGACATTTCACACTTCATACGATGAAAGAACAACAAAGGACTTACTTCTTCTCCAGAGCGTCCATGTACTCCTTCTTCTTCCTGCGACTCTCTTGAGCTGAAATCTGAGAGAAACCAAAAAAATAAGAAATAATAACAAACAGTTAGTTTGCTTTATATATTTGTTTATAGGTTACAGTGTTCAGCCAGTAAAGGGACTCGAAGGCATAAAGCATACTAACTTTTTTGAAAATGGCTGCTGGGCAAAAAGGTGGATTTCAGTTTATTTAGTTTCATGAAAAACATTTTCTCCCATAATTGTGTTTTTATGAGCGTAAACAAACCAAAGATTTATCAATATTCCTATTTTTCAAGATGTCTTCATAATGGATACTCGCTTTGTGGCCTGCCTGAACTGACATTTGATTTAAACTACGATTAACAGCTGACTGAATATGATGTTCTGCTTCATGCACCTTGTTCTTGATCTTCCTGCGGATCTTCTTCAGCGCCTTCTCCTCGGCTTTGGTGAGCGGCAGCTTGGTGGGAACCGGGTAACCTTCGGCCACCAGCGTGCGACGCTCCTCCTCGGTGAGCATCAGCGGTCCGGAGCCCTGCAGCTTCTACAGGACAACGAGACACAAGTCAGTCAGTCAAAGGTGCCAATTAATGTGTTTTTGATTATAAAAGTGAAAAAAAAATATTTTTTTGGGAAGTAGGTGTCTCTTTTTTGGGTGAGTGTCTCAAAAAATATGAATGAAATCCACGGTATCTTTTCTTTTGGGCATTTGCGGCGTAAAGGAAAGCGTATGTAATTATACGATCAGTAAATAAAAGGTGAAAAGATGTTCACAAGAAACTCAAAATGGTGGAAAAGCTAGTATTTTCGACACATGATGTTTCTGTATTGTACTGTATCAGCAAAAAGGGCAGAAAAGCAAAGTTCATGTCATAAGAACTTGTGACGATATAAAGAAAAACAGTTAGTAACATTTACAGACAGTTTGTTGCACCGATTTCAAGAAAAACTACATTTTATGATGAAATGTGCTTTCAAAAGTATACTTTTTTTTGGCACATTTTGTGCTGATTAGTTATAATAACGATGTTGCGGGTGAATAATTGGGAGTGCTTACGTGGGGAGCGGTGAGCAGAGGGGAGTTGGACAGGGAGGAGGCGGCACGAGGCGACACCTTGAGGCTGGCCTGGGTTGGAGGGGGGCTGGTGGGGGAGGTGGGGCAGGACAGGCCCGGCGGGGCGTGGACGGGGCTCTGGCTGCCCTCGGAGTCGCTGCCGTGGGAACTGGGAGGAGTCGGAGGCATCTGCAGGGACTCCAGACCTGAAAGACCAGGGTTAGCTGATTAGCTTGGCAACGGGGAGTTTTGGTCTCAGAGAAACAAAATGGCAGAAATTAAAATTTCATGGGATGTGAGAGACTATTTAGATATTAAAAACAAATTGAATAGCATTTAAGAATTATATTTGAAGTGAGTTAAATGTAAAAAAAAAGCTTTTCACGGAAATTTTTGTGCATTTTTTTGGAGGAAAATCTCATCAGCTGTCATCAAACAAATAGCCAGCAGGGGTCCTCGCAGCACCAGACGACTGACATGCAAACAAGTGGAAAAGAATTTGAAAACTGACCTTTGGGTGAAAGATTAAGGAACTGGTCCACTTCATGAGGCTCCAGTTTAATCTGCGGGATGATATTCTCCTCTTTAATCTGCGAACACGCAGAGAGAAACACGAGAAGACAGACGGGCGTTACAAACTCTGAAAAAACAACCACAAACATCAGGTTTCCTGGCGTGTCCCCGGTCTCTCACCTTGATGCCTTTTCCCGGGTTGTTGCTGCCGACTGTGGTCTGAGCTGGGGAGGCGGCCGGGGCCACGGCGGGGCCCTCGGGAGCGTGGGGCCCCTCCGCGGAGCCCAGAGAGAGGGACAGGGTGGGGAGCAGAGAGGGGCTCTCGCACAGGAGGCCCTCCATGGCTTCCTCCTGCTCCATCGGCCACTCGGTCACATCGCAGTCAGACTCTGCTGCAGGACAGACAGCGTGAGACTTTGTTTTGTATTTCATTCTCTTTTTTTTTAAAGTACAAGATTAGATCAGATTCAGCCTGATTGTTTAATTCACTTTAGTTTCAAAGCAGGACGTGCAAACAGTCGGGAAACTGTCTATTTAATAAGGAAAATATATCTACAGGTAATACACGTAATATACAATGCAAACGCGCATATTTTATAAACGGTTTACAAGTTGGTTAACAGATTATTTGGCACCGCTTTATAAATCAGTAATAATCTATCAAAAATAACGACTTTTGGGTTGCCAGGTTGTGAAAAGTAATAAATGTTATAAATTCACATAAAAACTATTGAATACTCGTTCTGATTGGAAACCCGACGATACTACGTCCCGCCCACCGATAGCTGTAACTTGACTATACCACTGGCCTGTCAATCAAACAGAATCGCCCCCACCCCCCACCCCCCCCCAAAAAAACAGGCTTATTTTCTAATTAATGGCAGGATTAATTTCGGATGGACCGCCAGAAAACTAATTAGAAGGAGCGACTTTAGCTAAAAACACCATAATTACTTGTGGGGAAAAAAATATTGACTTCATGTTTCATGAGAGAAGTTGAATGGGAGTCTATGGAGCGGGAGGCTGTTAGGAGCCTCTAGTGGCACTCGGTGGTATTGCAGCTTAAGACACTTCCGCACCGGAACCATTACGAAGCTTCGAGCACTTTAATATCCGGTCTGTCTCCTCGTGTCTCACCTGCGTCACTGCCTTGCTCTCCGGTCAGGTGCGACAGGGGCGACTGGGGTCGGCTGTCCCCGCACAGCGAGTAGCTGTGCTCGGCGGTGATGTGCGGGGGAAGCGGGGAGGACGGGGACAGGTCGCTGCCGTCCTCCCCCTCCATGGCCTCCGCTCCTCCTCTCCCACCGGACAGGAAGGGGTCGCTGAGCAGCTGGCCCAGCAAAGCATCCTGGGAGAGGTCGTCCAGGAACTCGGAGAAGTGCTGCAGAATTAAAAAAAAAAAAAACACGCACATCAAACGCTGTGAATATTATATGTGCAGAGGGTATTTCAGATCCCATCAGAGACGAAGACACACGCAGACAGACAGATAATTATCAGAAAGCCGCATCGTTAGGAGTCTGTGACAGACGGTCTGTAATTACAGACGCTTCAATTCTTTATTGGCACCTTCCCACCAGATCTGCTTCAGGGAAGATCATCCCACACTTTAACATTATGTTTCACCGGCTGAAAACTACCCCCCCCCCCCCACACACACACACACACCGCCCCTGACTAACCACTGTTTAACTGTGTGTGTGTGTGTGTGTGTGTGTGTGTGTGTGTGTGTGTGTGTGTGATTCACAGTGTGGTGATACATTAAAAACACACACACACACACACACACACACACACACAAGCCTTCTTCTTCATCCCACCCTTAATCTCCTCTTTCATCCCCCCCTCCCCTCCCTCACCACATTCCTGTCTCTCCACAAGGTGACTGTGTGTGTGTGTGTGTGTGTGTGTGTGTGTGTGTGTGTGTGTGTGTGTGTGTGGATCTGCCTCCATGTTTCAGATGTTATGACTGACACGCACACAAAAAGGTAGACAAAGCAAAAAAAAAAAAAAAGCCTCTGCAGATGTGTTGATAACTTCTTGACATACAACTCCGACAGACAGATGGACTCCTGCACGTCTACGAACATGCAGGAATTGAATTCGACGCATTCAAGCACTTTTGTTTGGACACATGGAAATCTTCAAATGTTGTTTTTTGTTTTGTCTGATAAACTCAAAGATATTCAGTCTGCAGGAATACAAAAGAGAGAAAGTCAGCAAATCTTCACTTCAGAGAATATTTGTATTAACTATTGGAGGAATGCAACTTTGACACGATGCAAAATGTTTTGCTTTTAAAACTGTCCTGTGTTTAAACGTGTGAAATGTCAAATCTTTTTTTAGTTTTGTCATTAATGAACCTCCGTACATTTGTCGCTAACAATCATTTTTGCACCATTGTGGCAAATTCTGTGCAGGATGACTTCTTCTCAAGTTTTCTGTGTGCATCTTCATTTTATTCTTTTACACAGAAATGTATTTTTCCACCGTGAGGTCGTTACGGTTTCAACTCGTCTGACAGATACGTAATATTCACTTCAAAAAAACAAAAAAACAAAAACGAGACTTTTTCCAGTCTTGTCCTGACTTCAACTCCGAGAGGATGTGAAAAAAAAAAAAATGTCTGATGCAACCTCGACTCCTGAAATCCTGTTGGCAGGCAGAGTAGGAGGAAGGTTTCCGAGGGCAACTTTAGCCCAAATAAAGACTTTAAATTAGACACACACATGAAATTAAAGACTAGAAAAGAAAAGAAACATGCAGAGTTCAGACAAGCTTAGTTCAGTTATATAACATCAGACACAAGATGTGTGTGTGTGTGTGTGTGTGTGTGTGTGTGTGTGTGTGTGTGTGTGTGTGGGGAGATGCATGAAGAGAGAAAGTGAAATCAAGATGGAGGAAGAGAGGAAACAGGAGTAGGTTGGACGGCCGAAGGTCAAACATGTGGCTTCGATTACAGACTGAAAAAGAGAGGACGACTACTATTCTCTCTCTCTCTCTCACACACACACACACACACACACACACACACACACACACACACACACACACACACACACACACACAGTCGAAATGACCTCTACACTTCATCAACACAAAACACACTCCTACTGCCGTATGCTGCCCTATATGGCCCGTCGTCAGGCCTCCGTGTGTGTGTGTGTGTGTGCGTGCGTGCGTGTGTGTGTGTTTGTATTGCAAACATCGACAGCATACCGTGAATCTATTCAAGAGGGAGAAGACAAATATTTACACATTTATCCACCAGTGGGTCCATTTCTGACCTCCAGAATAATCATCGTTAGCTGGTGTCACTTTAATCAACCCTTAATATTAATGTATGCTACAGTGTGTGTGTGTGTGTGTGTGTGTGTGTGTGTGTGTGTGTGTGTGTGTGTGTGTGTGTGTGTGTGTGTGTGTGTGTGTGTGTAAAAGTGAATGTGCAAGTGCCTAAGCCCTTCGCACTGCAGGCAAACATTTACAACGCTTTACCTCCTCCCGCTGTCGCCTAGCAACGACATCTGCACAGTGCTGACAGCCATCTTATACGTCAAACTCTGATTACACAAGTTTACAAGCTCACACACACACACACACACACACACACACACACACACACACTGACAGCTAGGGGTCCTACTGTGATCATAAAATACCAGAAGATGTGTTTTTACGTTAACATCTCAGCGTTTATCCAACGGAAAGTTATTTATTGTTTTATTTGACAGGAACAATTCTCACTGAAAAGAGTCAAGAGGTTCCATAAAAGTCTAATTTTCCTGAGCCTGTTTGCTGAGCTGAGAAAAGTTGAAAATCTATGAATGAAACAAGATCAAGAGTCGACGCCCGGGCCAGCTACTTGGAGCTAAATGCTAACGTTGGTGTGCAGATGGGACTAATAAACCAAAACAAAATGATTGTGAGTAACATACAAGGAACAACATTTAGTAAGAAACCATCAAAAACTCCACGACGGTAAAAGAAAAAGAAAAAAGGGGGGATGCAGTTTTTAGGGCGGAGTAATTACACACATGACAGAGACATCATTAGTGGGTTTTGGTTTATATGATGTTTGACGCCACCCTTTTTTCTATCGATGCCACATTCCTGTTTCACAATCCAGCAGAAAAGCCCCCCCCCCCCCCCCCCCAAAAAAAAAAACACCTTTAAAATCATTTTAAAATGTGCACACAAACAAACAAACACAAAAAACAACAAAACAAAAAAAACAGGCCTCCCGGCGTGAGGACAAGAAAGGAATAAATCCTGGTCTTGTTTAAGAACAGGAAATGGGAGAGGTCCATCTCCGCCTGCGCACGCACACACACACACACACACACACACACACACACATACACATACACACAGCGAGGCTTTATGAGCTCGCTGGCATTTCTTTTGCAGTCGCAGTTTGAGGTTGTGTGCGAGCGACCGGGCTGCAGGAGTCGGTCACCGGCCGGGTGTAGCCCATCACACGCCACAGAAACCTCTTTGTCTTCGCGGAGAGGAGACGTGTTATTTCGGGCCGACGGTAACTCGACACTCTCCAGCGGGGAAACAAAAGAGTCGAAATGGGAAAACTGGGAGTTTAAACTGGAAGTAGGGCAAAAAGAAAGAAAAAAAAATCTGTAGGTCACCGACTGCTCCGAGGGACTTGCGGCGATATAACAATGAGGCCGCTCTCGTGATTTTCTGAATAAAGTTTTCTCCCGTCACACACAGAAAACAAGCACCGCTGACAATACAGATCGTAATCTTTTAATTAAAGCCACAATGAAATCCTCAGAAGGAGGCGGAAAACGAACACCGATTATCCCTCCAGCTCTGGCGAAAACATCGGCACGGAAATCTCGTGTCAGCCAAAGACACGCCGCCCGTTCAGAATAGTTTTAACATGTCTGATTTTAATCAGGGAAACAGTGACGGAGGGGAAGAGTCTGAAGGAGGTCAGACGAGGCTGCTGAACTCAGCGAGCAGAGAAAATGGTGAAAACGAGGCGTTAAAAACAGGACAGAGAGTCGACGGCACAAAGTACAGCGGAGGTTAATGGGAGTTAAAACTTTGACCTGATGATGACGCGAGATAGAAAACAAGGGATAAGAAGAGTTATCAGAATCCATCTCAAGAACTTGTGTAAAAGGTTTGATGTCAATCCATCCGGTAGTTGTTGAGCAACGGCGTTTTAACACCTGAAAGTTCGGACAAAGGTTCAAATCAAGTTTCATGTTTTTGTGACATTGTAATTTTTATTCATATTTATTTGTTTTGGTTTCGCGTTGACAGTTTGGGAGAGAAATAAATAACTTTGTCCGACATGCTTACGTTCCTCTCTTTGACATTTCAGTTTGGCCTTTTCATTTGGAATTGAGAACTACATTCTTTTTACACTATATTATTTTCATTATGACGTCACAACAAACAAAACCTGTTAATTTGGTTCAGACCAAAGTGAAAAGTCCGAAGGGGGCGCTGAAATCTGCCCAAAACTTCACGACAATCAATCCAATGACTGTCGGGATACCAACCAACCAACAGACCAGATCGTCATCTTTACTACAGCTGTTCAAAAACCTGAAGTGTTTCTATTCGCGTGAGTATTCAAATCTTTTTTTTATTTTTATTCTAGTGAAGGCAATTATAAAAAAAAAAAAAAACAACCTTAACATACTTTGAAATGTTAAAAAAAACAACATCTCCACCATAGTACGACTTGTGTTAAAAGGCTTAGCGCCAAATAAACCATTGGGATGCACCAAATATCCTGTTACCACTCACTAATAATCCAGTTTCCTGAAAAGTTTGTCACCGGGCGGAGCGGCGGACGACGGGACTCGACCATAAAAGCCTCGACAGCTGCGTCGGTCGCCAGCTAGCGGCTAGATTAACGGTGTGCGAGTTGGGAGGGCAGGAATGTCCTTTCCAGGTCTGTAATTCCTCTGAAACCTGCATCTGTTTTAACCCCTTAATGATCAGAAGTTCAAGCTTCGACGGGGAAGACGAAGAGGAAAGTCTGATGATGCAACACTTTCCTCCTCAAAAAGCCAAACCAGATGTGAAAAACTACACCGGAAAAAAAAAAAAAAACCGTCTGAGGGTCCTAAAGACTCACACAGGCTGCTTCTGTCCTGGTGTGTGTTGGTGTGTGTATTGTTGTGTGTGTGTGTGTGTGTGTGTGTGTGTGTGTGTGTGTACCTTGCCCTGGACTCATCTGCTGTGTGTACTTTTGCTGATGACACAACTTCACACGCACACTAAATAAAGCAGACAAACACACACACATGTGAATCCATATCGGGGAAAACTGAATGACTCATTGGTCTGATTTGGATCCAGGACGTTGGATTGTACCGCTCACTGGACGGTCACAGATCACCGACACGTGTCCCATTAGAACCAGATAAAACCGTACGAAAGGTTGAATTAATATCTGAACTTTTATCTTGCCGGTTAAACAAACTGTCCTGCGAGAAGTCACCTTAACAAGTCGATAACTGTTCAAATGTACACGTATTTAATGCTAAATAACTTCTCATAGCAACATCACCGAACCACAGTTAATGGCTTAATTTGAAAAAGACACTTGGAGCATTACATTTATATAGAAAAAAATGTATTTGATCTCAATAAAAAAAGGTAAGACATTACATACAAATACACACACAGGTTCTATTTCCAGCCCATAAACGTTGCACTCAGTAGTGAAAACAACAACATGGTTTGGAAGATACTTTTGTTAATCTATAAACTGCTAATTTTGCATATGTGTAGTTTATAGTGCGTTTACTGTTGTATGAAATAAACATTTTAACGAGCAACTTGTTTTCACATGTAAACAAGTCGTAGGCGCCGGCATCCGAACACCAGGGGGCGCTGCAGAAAGGGGTTTAACTTTTGGTAGCACTTTTTAACAATTCAAAATGTCAAGGTTACAACATCTAAATTGTAGGAGCCCTTGGACTGCTATATCTGACTATTTTGTGTGTTTGTATTCATTTTGTGTGTTTGGCGCAGCGCTAATGTCATGTAACTTACTGGACGTACGTTAAATATGTTGTAACAGATTCGAACGCCGCCCTCGTGGGTGACAGTCCTGGGTTTGTTCAATCCAATCATCCTTAATCTCCTCCTTTTCGTGGTCTTTTTACTTTGTCATATGACGTCCTACTCCAGCATGTACTTTTCACGCCGAGGCAACACAGTGTCCTCTAGTGGACTGATGGGTGTATTACATGCTGAAATGAAGTACGGTGAAAATAGGAGCCAAGAATTCACAGCTGGCACAGACGATGAGGTCAAAACCGAAGTCTGGGAAACGCTCATGATTCTGCGAGTCCGGCATCCGGTCGTTACGGTAACCGAGTCCGCTGACGAGCGTCTACAACCACCGAGAAAAAAAGCGACCTGCCTACAGACCAGATGGAAACGTTGGCGAGCCATGACTGCTCCGTGTCTGATGTCTAAGAAATCCCAGAAGCCCTCCGGAGACACGGCACAACCTGCACTTTAACAAGCAAGATTAAAAATCTCTTCAAAAACAACTGGAGTCTTCAGCTGAGACAAACCGCGCACGAGATAACCGCGATAACCCCAAGGACCATAAATCACCCTGCAACCACTTATCACCTGAGGCTGGTGCTTTGTCTCCGTGTGGCATTGATACCGTTAGAAGACAAATCACAGACCTTGGGGGCTTCTGCTATCTGGGTCTCACATGGGAGGGGGGGGGGGGGGGCGGCAGTACCAAGCCTACATGTCTAGATTGTGTCTGAGTGCTTACAGGACGCAGCTCACAGACGCCGACGTTAAATAAGCAACAAAGTTCACGGAAAGCCGCATGTTTAGGTTTCCCTCCCAGTGTTATTTACTGGCACACACACACACACACACACACACACACACACACACACACACACACACACACACACACACACACACACGAAGAGTTGAAGCTCGGCCACAATGACCTCGCATAACAAAAACGTCCTCATTTCCAAAGGGAAACTGGAGCTGGTTCTCACAAGGATACGAGTACAACGCAGACACTCCCTGACCCAGATTCCCCCCCGACATCGATCCCACCGCCGATTAACCAAAAACAACCCGCTAATCAAAGACGTGACGAGTTCACCACGAAAAAGAAAAAAAGCAGGAAAAAGGAAAAAGAAAAAAAGAAAACCAGAAACGAGACGAAGGCTGCAATGAATGATTATCTTTCATTCAAATTCAAGCAATTAATCTGCTTCTTTTTTTTTTCCACCAATATGTCTACAAAAATGCCCAAAATTCAGATGAAAAATTCTTCGGAGTCCAAGATGACATTTAACCTTAATTAAAACCCCCAAAATAAAAAGTTAAAAACAGCAAACGTTCACAACCGAGAGGCTGGAACGAGGAAATGTTGAAAAATGTCTGTAAGAGCACTTCTGTAATCCAATAAAGTAGCTGACGATTAACTCTGCGTGTTTGAAAGGTATCGCTTGTATTGGCCCACTTACAAAGGATTATCGCTTGATTCTGCAGTGCCGCTCAGCTTCACAGCGTTTTAGTGTTTTTCGGCTCATTGTTTTGTTTTTTTCCGACTTATTTATTTCTAATGTTTTTTTCTGACTTGCAATCAACAAAAATAAGTTTGAAAAAGTTCAGAAAATGAACAATTGCAACCTGATTTTCTTCTCTGTACTAGGTTAAAGGTCACGAAGCTCATATTCTGTGAGGGACCATGAATACAACACATCTGCAGAGATATCATCCACCAATCAGACTCGGTTCTTCCAAAAAAAACAAAAAACAAAATACTTGGCGGGGGCGGAGTCATGATTAACGGACGTAAACAACAGAGAATTTCAGCAGGCGTGATGTCCAGCAGGGCTGTTTGCTCTCCACCCACCGGCGAGGACAGGAACACACACACACACACACACACACACACACACACACACACACACACACACACACACACACACACACACAAGAGACAAAGACAAAAATCACAACAGATCCTTTAAAAAAAAAAAAAATGTTTCCAGAACTTAAACGTTCCCTTCCTGTTTAACACCAAACGTCAGTGCGGACTCACTAACGTTTAAATAGAAGATCTCGGATGTCGGAGTTTATGCTCCGGCACGGCAGGAAAATTTGTTAAAAATAGTGGAAAACATCTCGAGTCAAAGTTCAAAACTGTGACTCAGACGTTATCTGAAGGCTGATATTGAATTTGTGTGTGTGTGTGTGTGTGTGTGTGTGTGTGTGTGTGTGTGTGTAAAACAGCACAAACAGACCCTCCAGATGACAAATGGAAAAAAAAACAAAAAAACTTTCAACTTTGAGTAAAATCCCTCCTGGAGCTTCCCAAAAGTTCAAAACTCAACCCCCACAAAACACACAAACACACACACACACAGAGTAACACACACACACACACACACACACACTTTCCACTCTGTCACACTAACTGATCACCGAGTACAACCCCCCCCCCACCAGACCCCCCCAGTTACTCCACAATGACTTCACTCAGTCACATGACGCAACATCAGCCTGAAGTTTTCACCTCCTTATTTATTTATTTTTTTATACCCGTGAAGAAAAGTCTGTATTTTTACGTAAACAAATCTCGTACAAAGATGTGGTACCGAGCTGTGTGCAACTATCTACGGTGTTTTATTTTTTTTTTTTTCATCCAGGGTTAAGTTAAACACAATATGGGGCGAAATGTTGGTCGTACATTATTAAAATCCCAACTTTTAGACAGCACTTCCTGTCAGGTGCAGCGCTGTTTGTGTCGAACACAAGAACAGCTGTCTTCCTGTCTGTCATCATCCTTATAAAAAATAAATAAATAACAAAAAATGGGTCAGCTCACACATGAAATAACGTTTTCCATCTCCGCACTCTCGACTACTGACCGCCGCACTGACGTCCGTCCAGCCGAACTCCTTCAACCCGACTCCTCCTCGTTTACCTCACCGACACAAACTCCACCTTTTTTTTTTTTCTAACGGGAAGATTTGGGGATTTATTCTGAGCTAAACTGAAGTCATCAGTCGTCTCTGTTGTGTTTCTTTGTGTTAATCTGCTTGTTTGCGGCAGGTTTCCTCCTCCTGAACAACATTTGTTACAGAGTAGAATCAGAACACAATCTGGGTCGGCGCCGGTCCCGCTGAGTCCCCCACACTGAGCTTCTTAATCCTCAGAACAGGAAAACATTCGGGGGGGGGGGGGGGACTTGTTTGGGGCGCGCCGGGGCGAGTTTTCTGAAGCCAGGGAGGCACATGCTTGAATGTGAAGTCATCCACACTGACGCACTGACGCGCGCACACACACACACACACACACACACACACACACACACACACACACACACACACACACACACACACACACACACACACACACACACACACACACACACACTGAACTTTGCCTGGATGGACAGGCTTGTTCACGTCTCGTACAGTGAAAAGATTCGTGCAAGAAAAAGACAAGAGTTTAAATGTAAATCACATTTCAGTTTGGATCGTTTCAAAGCTTGTTTGGGTTTTTTTTAGCCGACGCTGATCCTCAGAAGAAAACATAAAGTGATTGCAAAGGTTTCTGCAGAATATTAAAATAAATGTCAGGATCTGCAGCCATCTCCATCTTCCTCCAGGAATCCTTGTACTCTTGCACTGATATATATATATCTATATATATATAGATATATATATATAGGAGCTGAGGGAGGAGCTTGCAGGGGATCTGACTCGATCTGATATATATATATATCAGATCGAGTCAGATCCCCCAAATATGGTCAATTTCAGCTCCAAACCGCTCCGAACTAGCAAAGACGTCGGCGGACAAAATCCGAACTCGAGGCTTCGTCACGGCCTCGAGGTTTCCGCTTGGTTGGTATCTGATATTTGTAAAAGAAAACTTGAATTTAAAGAAATTTAATGGACGTTTATGGGTGAAATTCGGACAATCTGAGAGAATAAACAGCCGGGGAGCAAAAGAAAGACGAAATAAGTCATAAAGCAAAGAGGTGAAGCAGCAGCAGAGGTTCTGGCATTTCAGACAGGAGCCAACTCGTCCTGAGCTCACGCTCGGGGGGTGGGGGGGTTGGACTCACTGTGTGTGTGTGTGGGGTGGAGGGGGGTTGTCCATGTTAAACTCTCTGAGCCAGTTATGAGCTACTAATCAAACCACATCAAAGCCGAGTGTTTCTTGCTGCTCAAACACTTTAATAAGCAGTTTAGCAGCTTTACACACTTTGATGTTTAATACCCGAAATACTGGAGCAGGAGGTCCCGAGTCTCATTACAACAACTAAACCTACTGAAATTGTGTCGATTCCACAACTTTAAAGTTTTTAACACTGAACGAAATCCTGTAAACGTCGCAGGTCTCCCGACGTCGCAGCGTGTCCGAAGAGATTCAGAAGAAACGGGAAGAAGTGGAAAAGATCATAAAGAGGGAAAGAACGAGTGGCCAGTGAGCAGATTTTCAACGGCTGAGTGTACAAACCAAATCCTGCTAAACACACACACACACACACACACACACACACACATAACCTTTTAAAACCTTTTATGGTGGTGAAAGTAAAAGCGAGTGGGGGTAGAGAGGAAGAGAGGACGAGTAGAGAAAAAGAAAGAGAAGAGAGGAGGAAAACCGACCGAGAGGTAAATTTAGCTTCGCCTCACAGAACCGAGGCTCCTGTGGATTTTCTATAATGATCCCTCACGCACTGATTACTACCTTCGCTTTGCTGCTCGCCCGCCCGCCCACAGCCAGCCCGAGTCTCAGTCCACTTTCAGAGTCGAGAGAAGAGTTGCATCAGATTTGACAGAGAGGAAAAATGCGACCATGTGTGTGCCATGTGAAGACCACTGTCACTTTTTGGAGACCAAAAAAAAACAAAAAAAAACAAACGCTGGATGTGAATCTTTGCTGACGCGAGGAAGAGTGGAAAAATCGGACAAATATTTCTGTCTGTCTGTCTGTCTGTCTGTCTATCTATCTATCTATCTGTCTGTCTGTCTGTCTGTCTGTCTGTCTGTCTGTCTATCTATCTATCTGTCTATCTGTCTGTCTATCTGTCTGTCTGTCTGTCTGTCTGTCTGTCTGTCTGTCTATCTCTGTCTGTCTGTCTATCTATCTATCTATCTATCTATCTATCTATCTATCTATCTATCTATCTATCTGTCTGTCTGTCTGTCTGTCTGTCTGTCTGTCTGTCTGTCTGTCTGTCTGTCTGTCTATCTATCTATCTATCTATCTATTCCGATTCGTTTTCGATATCGATTCTGCTTCGGATATTTCAGTTACAAAACCCTATAATGCACTTTTTATTCAACAACAACAACAACAAGTCTTCACAACAACAAGACACTCCTTCTTTCTGGTATAAGCCCCGCCCACTGAAGCCACATAAATTCTCGCGTTCAGAATCTCGTTGGCTGGACAAAACGTCAATCGTCAACTCCAATTAGCCTGAAGGCAACTGAATGACATTCACCATGAAAACATGAAGAAGCAGTCTGAACAATGAAGCAATGAAACAAGATGGCAACTAATTCTACGAAAAGTTTCCTACTTTTTGTATTTTAGCAGAGATGCAACGATTTTCTGAATCAATCAACAAACTATGTTCACAATCGACGAATCATTTCAGTCACTTTTCTTGAAGCAAACTTTGGTTTCAGCTTCTCGAAACCGACACATTTCTGTTTTTCTTTGACATATTTGACAGTAAACTGAAAATCTGAAGGTTTCAGACCAAAAATGAGCGAAAACTAAAAGACATTATGGCGGCTTGTGGGAAATGAATCGATGAAATAAAGTGCTGATCAGTTGATTGTTAGGAGAATCACAGGCTGCAGTCCAACCCTCTGTGCACCGTACTGTGAGCAATCTGAATTTTACTGCACATCTTTGCATATTTATCTATGATATCACCGTCCGAGTCTGAGATTGTCCGTATCGGCCGGTAAATCTCTAAATCATAAACAGCGAGTCTTTATCTGGCTGCTGTGCGTTCGTCAACAACCTGAAGATCCGGCACCACACCTGCAGTAATTACACAGAGCGCCTCGTAATCCCACACACAGGTGTGCTCCTGCAGCGGAGGCCGCAAACCGACTGGCAGATCCGTCGCTATAAATATAATATAAATGTAAATATGAAGAGAACGGTCCGGTTGCAACAAACCGGCACGATGAAAACGTATCGACACTTGACCTTCGACCGGCAGTAAAAAAAAAAAGTGACTGCATTCAGTTATTCTAAGTTTGCTGAGTGTGTGTCTGCACGTGTGTGTGTGTGTGTGTGTGTGCGTGTGCGTGTGCGTGACCTGAACGACCGTGCCGCTCTGCACACTGACACTCATGTTACAAGCGGACACACGGACCATTCAGAGGGCGAGCAGGATGCCCTGCCCCGACGGAGAACAGGCTCGGCCCTGTGAGCGCACGCAGCAGGTTGTTGACCCGCCGCGCCGCGTGCGCTCCGGTACCTCGACCCCGAGCGCCTGCCGAGCTGTCAAGAGCCCTCGTCTGTATTAATACATTTTAAAAAAATAAATAAATTTTTAAAAAATCCTTGCGCTTTAACGGATTTCGTAAGACAGCGGCGAGTATTTATCTGCGGGTATTTTCCGCGTGTTATGCCAAGCCCCGCGGAGCGTGTGCGGCGCAAACGCACTCCTCGTCCTCTGCATGTCGGCCTCCAGCTGCAGCGAGGACGACATGTGCTCAGCGGCGTGCCAAACTTCCAAAGATGCGAGTGTGAGCGAGAGCAGGAGAGGAATTTAAGTTGGGGGTGTCGAGGTTCAATCTTCCTCTCTCGGTCTTCGCGTTCGTTTCTCTATTATTTAACATTTGTAGTCCGTGCGTGGACGGATCATGAAAACGATGACTCACGAACTGAAAAGTTTGCATCATTTCGTGGTGATTTTGCATCTTTTTGCGGTTATTCAGCATCTTGTGGTTCATTTCTGCCTCTTCGCAGTTATTTTACATCATTTTGCATTCATTTTTCAGGTCATTCATACAGAGACAAATATTTCTTCACTTCTGTCTGGAGTAAAGCCGCGAGAGTCTCGTCGGTGTAGATGCCTCAATCACATCTACAGCAGATGTTGATGACAAGAAGAATTGGCCATCGAATTTCCCTAAACGCAAATGCAGACATTTAGTCGTACCTAAAAGAAACACGTTTTCAAACAAATACTTCCTTTACATTCCTCTCGTCAATTCTTACGACTTAAACGATCGCTTAAACTTGCTGGACTTGTTTTCTGAAATACAAAAGACGCCACACGGCCAAGCCTAAAATACGCATCGTTACTTGAAGGACTGTCGTACGCGACCTCCCCGATGTCGTCGTATTATTGCGAAAACCTGAGAAACCTGATTGTGATAAAGGAAAAGCTTTAACACAACAGGAGATGGGAGGGACCTGGAGGAGAGGCGTAGAGGCCGGGAATCCAACACATGCTACCGACCGAGAAGGTCCACATTGTTGTGAGGAATCCCGCGTCAGCAAAAACCCCCCCGGGAGCAGAAAGCGAGAGCCGACCCACGACCGAGGAGACGAACAAAGACTCCAGTCTGTTTCTCGAGCTGCCCGAGATGCAAACACTGCAGTCCTGTTGACTGTACGCACACACACACACACACACTCACACACACACACACTCACACTCACACACACACACACACACTCACTCACTCACTCACTCACTCACTCTTCATGCTTTACTATATATAGACTATCCACTGCACTTTTCACACAACCTGGCCTTTGTGTGTCGGTGCTGCAACTTCATGTTTGAGACTTTTCAAACGCTGCTTTCACCGCATAGAAAGGAAAAAGAAAAGTCTCTGAAAGAGGCATCGACTGCGGCGAGATTCGATATCTGTACGTAAAACTTGCTCTTTCTGCTAAAAGTGTCATTCATACAGTTGCAAGTCATGATTTTCAGATATTTGAAGCAAAGACGGCCGGACGTCCCAGTTCCCAAAAACTTTATCCGGCTCGTCCCGTAACGATCCCGAGATCCTCTACGATCTCTCACTCATCCAGTCATTACTCGGCGTTCATGACCACAGATGAGGGTGTATGTAGCATGTAGGCCGAGCGGTAAATAGAAAGCTTATGGCTGATGGCATTTTAAAAAAAGCCCTCATTTCAAATTAAAAGCCTTCATTTCAAATTAAAAGCCCTCTAGCGTTTTGTACAGGCTGCAGCCACACGAGCCATGCGAGTTTTTTCCTGTTAAACATTCAGCTAATCCGACTCACTGAGGATTTTTCTGTGTCATCGCGAACAAAGCCGGTCTCTTTAACTCAGTATTTTCCTCCAACATGTCGGCAGCAGCTGCAGATCTCTACGGTTTCATTCTGTCGGCTGGTATTTGACAGGAACCGTAGCCTCGGGTCTCGTTTAAAGGACCTACATTCACAGCTTGAACGCTCTCTGTAGCTTTTTAACAACACAAGACTTTACCTGTCTGCAGGAATCCCTCTGTGTGTGTGTGTGTGTGTGTGTGTGTGTGTTTAACTCACGGTGAGGGGACATGCGTCTGTTTTATACAGCTACAATGTGGGGACTCGACTTCGTTTAGGACATAAAAATCAAGTCCTCATGATGTAAATCAATAAATTATTGATTGAAGACGTGGTTTAAGGTTCAGGTCGGTCCCGAGGAAGTGAGCGTAAGTCCTCTGAAGGGACATAAGCGCGACTGTGTGTGTGTCGTCTCGGGCTCATTCTCCCTCGGTGGTGTCCGATTGCCGTCCTGTGAGCCAGCTGTTTTTTTTCCCCTGTAAACCCAGTCGCCCCTCCACACACAACACACACACACACACACACACACACACACACACACACACACACACGCGCACACACACACACACACACACACACTTCGGCCTCGCTCTCTCCATCTCACACACTCTCCTCTTGGCCTGCTGTCCTACTCAGACAGAGGTATGGCTGGAAGACACATTTCAGGTTACATAACTGAAGGCCTTTAAAACGCAGAAGGAGACGCTGCATATGTGTGTGTGTGTGTGTGTGTGTGTGTGTGTGTGTGTGTGTGTGTGTGTGTGTGTGTCTGATCTGCTTCTACTATCTCTGCTTTTAAAATTAAACATATCCACTTTAGATTTTGTGTCTCAAACCGCATGAAAACAAAATTTATCCAAAACCCCACCCCATCTCCTCAACATTGCGTTTATATTCTGCTGATTTGCAACATTTATTAACTTTTTTTTAAAAGGCGATTTAATGCTGCAAGAAACTTAAAACAAAGCTAGTAAATAAAATCCACAATATTTCTCTCCTAAATGTTGCAAAAAAAGAAGTATAAAGTAGTATGACGTGAAAATTATGAATGCAGAGCACCTTCAAAATTTGTACTTAAGTGCAGTTAACAGGAAATAGTCCAACATTTGGAGCACAAACTTGCTGCATCCTGGACCTCAAGGCTCAACTTGTGAATGGAGAGCAGGGCGTGCGGGTCTCTCTCTCTCTCTCTCTCACACACACACACACACACACACACACACACACACACACTCTCTCTCTCTCTCTCTCTCTCCTGTCAATCAATGCCTCATCAAAGTGAGATAAAGGTGATTAGTCTGCAGAAGCAGTCACCACGCCCTGATCGATCACTCTTTATACCCCCCCCCCCTCCTACACACGCACACATCCCCTGATCGATAACTTACATTGGTGTAGAGCACGCAGTCCATCTCCCCGACCTCAGACAGCTCGCTGAGGTTCCGGTCCCAGTGCAGGAACGGTTCGCTGCTGTCCAGGATCTCCATGATTTCCTGCACAAACTCTCTCCGGCCTGCTTGGCTCTTATTTCTTCTTCTTCTTCCAGCAGCAGCAGCGGGGTTTCTGTTGCACTGCAGTCCGACCGAGATCCACAAACTCTCGGCTCCAACTCCGCCGAAAAGTTCCCGACGAGTTGTGGGAGTGACGGAAAAGAAATGAAATAAGAGAAGGAGGTCCGTGTGGTTCAGACTCAAGAGGGATGGACGTGTCAAAGCGCCGCAGCGGTCAGATTCAGGCTGAAACTTGTTGTTGTTGTTGTTGTTGTTGTTGTTTTATCATCTCCTCTCTGGTTGAGGGTCCACAGACACTTTTCAGCTGTTTTTCCTTCCTTTTCTTTCCTCCTCCTCCTCCTCCTCCTCCTCCTCACAGCCCAGACGCCCAGGAATGTGTGGGCGGAGCCTCAAGAAACCGATGGAGAAATAACGTCAATAAATTCATCAAGAAGTTCATCACAGCAATCACCACGAGTCTGTAAATTAAGTTTAAAATGTTAGAGAAAAAAAAAAGATCAAACGCAGCATAGTAAATGTGTGGTGACTCGTCTTTTACAGCTGTTGTTGACACTAATTTGAAAATACAGACGTTAATAAAGTGAGGTTCCGGTCTCCTACTTCAAAATAAAACACCTATTTCTCATTTTAGGTTATTTATAGTGTGTGCATGGCAAATAAATAGCGAGCAAACACGTTTTACTTGATGCTGAAGGGAAATCCGTGTATGAAAAATGTGTTTCTTTGTTTTGTCAACTTCAATTTCAGATGCCAAGTATGAGCTAATTTACACGAAAATAAACTACTACTGCTATCTCTACTTTTTTTTTCTACTTTGTGTATTTATTATGGTGATTATTTAGTGATTGTTACAGGTATCTGGAATCCATAACGAATGCACATTTATGTATCTTTAAAAAAAAAAAAAAGTTAAAACACGTGAAGTTTATAATAAGAAAAAACAGTCCTCTTCAGGCAAAAATCATTAATTAGAGAGTTAAAGTTATTATATAAAAAACGTTCTTATACGTAAAGATAAATTACGTAATGGAAAATGAGACATCAAGAATTTAAATACCAATTCTGTCAGCTTTTATTTTTAAGTCCCATTGCAAACTTCCGGTCTCCCCCTTCTTTGTTTCCGTTGTTTTGACTTCTCTAAACTGAATCCACAGGTTTCCCCACAACGCACGGCCCCGCCCACGTGGTCAGCCGCCTGACCAATCACATCTCCCCTCTGTTTAAAACCCGTTCGACCGTGCGGCTCTGCCCGCCAGACACTTTTGACTGACGGTTAATGCAGCCAATCGGAAAGACGTGTGGGATTGCTGTGACCAATTCCTTTAGGCCAAGAATACCTTTGACTAAATCCCGCCCCCGTTGTCGCAGAAATAGCCAATCAGCGTCCTCTGGCGAAAGTCTTGTTAAAAACAGGTTTTCAAAGTTAATTACAAATAATTGATTTAAATTCATGTATACTTTAACATACAGCACTTTTTTTTTTTTTCAGATACCTGTATCTAACTTTCTTAACCTCCTCTTCATGATTCTCATTTCGGAGTTTGTTTTAGCACTTTTTAAAAAATAATTTTTCTACATTACGAAGTGCTTTGTAAGTGAATTTAGAAAATAATAATGCATATTGGGAGTTTAAATTGTAAATGTTCAGACTGTAGGAAGTGAACAAATATTAAAGACGATAGTATTTTTTTTTTTTTTTTTTTTTTTTTTTAAAAGATCTATTATACCAATCATTACAGAGAAATGAACAAACATTAGTTTTTGAAAGAAATAACTGCCTCCAGGAAGGAAATGAAAATCAGATAAGTAACGACTGAGAAGAGAGTGACGGGGCAGACAACAAGATCAGATGAACCAAACTCCAGATAAAATGTTGTGAAGTTATTTAAACGTGAAAACGGAAAGCAGCAGAAATGAGATTCACTCTGAATTCACAAACTGGTTTCCTGTTTTGTTTTTTTTAACCCTCAAGCAACCTGCACATTCTTTTGCAGCTTAACTACCGTCAATCAATCATGATGAGACATTTGCATGAAGAGAAGCGCACAAAAGACATTCAGCGTCAGGTCAAGTTAAAAGCGAGACTCGACACAAGCTGAAAATACTTCTGCAGACAAAAACCTTGAATTCAACATTATAAAAAACAAGGTTTCACCAATTTTCAGTTCAAAAACTGTTGTTCCGTAACAGTTTTAAGGAGCGAGTGTGAAGGCAACTTCAAACATAGTCAATTTCAACACTTAAGGGGAATTGTCTCTGAAAAAAAAAAAAAAAGCTATTTGCTTTCTGAGGCGACAGGAAGCACGAGAGAAAGGAGCTTAGTTCAACTCCAAGAAATAAACAAATATCTCTCCGCTTCGTCTAATTTTAATACTTCTAATTTTAATACTTCTAATTCGTCTGAGTTTCAGACTCAGATTGGGTTTCCTGTTTGTAATTTGACTGCAAAATGTTGCTGCCATCTCTCGAATGTAAAATACGACCATCCAAACTTCGAAGAGCAAAGAAAAAACATCCCTGATTGTAGCTTTTTGTTTTGATGATCCAATGAGTTTTTCAATGGTTTGTTTAGCTGTAAGAAGTAGGAGATGGTTTTAAACCAATAAAAGTAACACTTCATATTTTTCCTCAGACTTTGCAGCTTTCTTTGTTTCGTTAACAAACATGTTGCATCCCTTAAACTCTCGCGTTCAACATTATTTTCACACATGAAACTTGAGTACACACATATATTCACTTATTTAGTATCAAAACTCATAATCCGTATATTCGCTACAAGTTCTGCTCCTCCTGAAACGGCTTCTTTTTCCACCAGCAGGAGGCGCCACAGTCAAACATGCCATGAGTGTGTCACATTCTGCCCCCCCCCCTTCCCCCTTTCCTCGTGGGTCAGAACGGTTCCTTTTAAAACTTGGCGTCCTTCAGTCTGAGACGAGAAAAAAATAACGAGAGGAAGTGTTGTTGGACGGAGACGGAGAGGAATCAGGTTCTGTCCCGTGAGATGTCGCTCAGGAAAACGATGTTGTCTGCGGAGACGGGAAAAGACAGTTTATAGGGGGACACACAGAGAGAGGAGGTGTGTGTGTGTGTGTGTGTGTGTGTGTGTGTGTGTGTGTGTGTGTGTGTAGTCTGACCTGCGATGATGGTGGTGGCCTGACGTCGGACTTGGTTCTTGTCCACGTACTCTCCGTAGTCCAGTTTTCCCTCCACGAGGATCCTCGACCTGAGAGAGAGAAACGATGATGTCAGCGGTTCGTCTGGTCTGAACTTTGTTTTTGTTTTTTTATCTGCCGACATTGATTCTGATTGGATTAAAGTCCCCAAAGACATATTGTCACAAATTCAAGCATAACATCTATATATATATATATTTTTTTTTTGTACAAGCTCTTCTGAAGTTAGATGAATTAGTAAAAATCTTTTTCTCCACAGCGATCAACTAACTGATCTGAAGGTGAAGATTTAAGTTCATGCAGCCACTTTTTTTTTTTTTAGGATGCTAAATAACTTTTGCATCAACTGTAACTTTCCACACAGACCGCTCACTTCCTGTCCAGCTGTCTGCTATCACAAGTAAACTTTTTTTTTTTTTTTAATCCTACAAAAGTCCCAGAATAAAAAGCGTCCTTGTACCCTTTCTTGACGTACTGGTAGGCCACGTCTCTCAGACCGGGTTTGAACACGGACACGCGATGCCACGTCGTCTTCTGACTGATGTCACCTGGGAAACAAGCAGCAGGTGAATCAGTCTCCGTACAAATTTCATTCACAGGAAGAGTAACATGAGAAACTACAGATATCGCTGTAAACATTACAATTTAAAAAAAAAATCTCAAACTAAAACTGAGAAAACCTGAGTATTTGTTGAACTACAGCTGCATGTGTCTGTTAATCCTCTTTAAGTAGATATTTGGAGTTTTAATCGTGCTGATTAAAACCCACTGAAACACTGAGCTCTGAAAAACGCCCTCTAAACTTCTTATAGAGGACGATGACGCTCTGAATCAACATTTAAACTGCAGTGTTAGTTCAGAAACATGAAGCAGCAGCTCTGAAATACTTGAATCTATTATATGTTGAAGTTCGTTGGCGCCCTCTATTGGCAAAAGTCCACACTTGCATTCAGTTTAATGAGTAATCCACTGATGTTAAATGTTGAAAACCAGAATGATCTTTAAAAAAAAAAAAAAAAAAAAAAAAAAAAATCAATGACAGAAAACCTTTTTCTTTTTAATACATTAGAAACAGATCAAACTGAAAAATGTGGGATTGAAAGTGATTTCCAAAAACAAAATAAAATCCAGTTCTACCTGTAGGGCTCGTCTCTCCGTCTCCAGAGCGCCACATCTCGTTGGTTGCCAGGGAGAAGATGGTTACCGGGTTACGGCCCTCCACTTGCCTCATCACCGGGTCCTGACCGACTCGGCCCAACAGCTGCACGCGGTTTATCGCTGGAAAAAAAAAAAAAGACATGTTATTGTTATTTAAATAAAGAGACACAGACGTGTTGAAGCCCTCACAGCTCGCTGAAACATGATCAGCTGAAAACCATCAAACCTGAAAGAAGTGGAGAAGTTCAGGAAAACACACAAACTTTACTCACATCTTTCCAGGATGAGGCTGGCGTCTGTGCTCCTGCATCTCACCACCTGTCTGAAGATCTGCGAAGGAAAGAAACTTTCAAATATTCTGCAAGCTCAACATATTTATCCGATTTTTCCCACTGGCATCTATATTGTAACGACGACACAACACTATAAAGTACAAATGTGATCCGGTACGACTTGTTTCCTCCTCACCTGAGCTGAAGCACTTCTCAACATCTTCTCTGATACTGCAGCTGAAGACTTCACACGACTGACCTGAGCAACACAACAACAATTATTATTATAATAATAAACGTTGTTTGTGTATCATCTTTCATCCGAGAAATGCAGCTCAGAGCGTTTTACAGCAAGACAATTCCATGCACATAAAAACCGACATAAAGGGACAGAAAAACACGTTAAAATGTATTTTAAAAGCAAAATTGAAATAAAAAGACAAGACAATAAATTCACCGCTAATGAATGCGAGTATGTCATCTGTAAAATAGACAAAATGCACATTAACATGTTTACTAAACTAGTCTGTATAAATTAACATATTTTAAAAAACAAAAACATCACAAACATGACGAAGGGATTAATTTGTATTAGACTATATTCGTTTTAGCGTGCTGTACCTAATAAACTGGCAACTGAGTGTAAAAAAAAAAAGCACAAAATACGTAACAGTCAGGACACAAAAATATAAAGTAAAATTAAAAACATTTCAGTGGGATAAATATTATTCAAAACGACCTAATTTATTTTTCTCGTGGACCAAAACATTTAAATTTTACAATTATTTCCCTTAAAAACAGACTGTTAGACGATCGGCAGGGATTTTATGTTGCTGTGAGTGCTGCGAGGTGATATTATGTTCAAAAAGGTTAGTTGCACGACAACGGGGAAAATCAGCAGATTTTAGAATGGACCCTGGTGAGAGGACTCGGAGCTTCAGACGTCTCCCGCCTTCAGACGGAGACGCGAAATAAATCCTCAAAATCACCGTTTTTCTCGACGTGTTCTGGTTCACAGGCTGAAGCAGCTGAACAGAACCGTGTTCGCGGGGAAAACGGCGTCAAAACGAGCTGCTCAGAGGAGAAAAGAGTCCGCGGAAAACTCACCAGATGCAACACTTCTGTAAGGATTTCAGTAACCTCACGCTGCTTCCGGTCCGTCTCCAAACACGAGTCCGACGTTCCACGGCAGACCGTTAAAAAGTTCCGCTTTAAAATACGTGTTTTTTTGTTGTTGTAGTTTTCGAGGTTTGGTGTTTGTCATCTGGTTTTCTTCAATGGCAGAAAGTACTTGGATTTAAAAGTATTGTACTTAAGTAGACTTTAAGGTACTTGGACTTAGGATATTTTACTTCTACTCAAAAGACAAAATAGATGTTTTTACTGTTTTGCATTGCAGACATTAATACAAAAATAAAAATCAACTAGTTAATGGTTAAATATTAAATGAAAGTACCCTGCACAGAATTAAATACTTAAATAATAATAATAATTAAATACTTTCTTAAAATGGGCCAGTCTGCATAATGAGTACTTTTATTTTGATACTAAGATGCTCTAGTACTTTTATTTTGGTAGGATTTTGAGTGCAGGACTTTTACTTCCTCTGCTGGGTTTTTCCAAATTTAGTAGAATATTTTTTGAGGGGGAAATATACATAAATATAAAGTGTGATGTTAAGCAGCAAACCGATAAAACCCTTGTTGTTGTATTCGGTACTTCTTCGGTCCTGCCAGCAGAGGGCGCGCTCGTTTTCCGAATCTCGGCGTAGCGCTCTGCTGACAGCGGGGTGGAGCTGGTCGGTGGGATGCGGACTTTCTAGAAGACAACTCCCTCTTCTCTTCACACACGCATCAACAAACACACACACACACACACACACACAACACACACACACACACACACATACAGACCCATCAACATCTCCTGTCAATGCACCGCTCCGGGAGATGTCGCTCATAATCACCATTTTAACCACTTTGGGTGAGTTGAAGGTTTAATTTGAACTTTTATGTTGTTGTTAAAAATCTACTTCGAGCTTCGCTGGAAGGAATTTTATCTTCTGTTGCAGTCAGAAATGTTCGCCCACAACAGCAGCAGCTCATGTAATGAGAGCCATATGCAAACTATTAGTCAGTTTTCACATAAAAGACATTATTCCGATTTTAAAGAGCTGCTGCAAAAGCCAGATTCCTACAGCTGTTAACTTTATCCTCATTTGAAGGAGTGAATCCATGTGATCCTGATTTATTTAAACCCACCGCAAGATCGTCGTTGTTGTTGTTTTTTTTTTTTACTTTTAATTGAAACAACAAAAAAAAAGTGAAGATGTTGTGACGTCACTGACGGCAGTTTGTCCCTCCGCGCAGCCCTGTGGCGTCCCGTCGGGGCCCAGGTGCCCGAGTTTGCGGATGTTTGCACGGAGGGCAGCTGCTACCCGGCCACAGGTGACCTGCTGATCGGCCGCGCGCACAAACTCAGCGCGTCCTCCACGTGCGGCCTGGACCGGCCCGAGCGCTTCTGCATCGTCGGACATCTGGAGGTGAGCGAGAAGCTAAACTCATTTATCTATTCAAATATATTTATAAATCAAATTGTATATATTTAGGCTTTATACCGAGAAGAATATTTCTCATGTGATCACCAACATTTTGAACTATAATTGTGATTATTGTTGATTAGTTACTTTTATTTTGTCATTTAAAGACGTGTAACACTGTGTACATATAAAGCTCCTCTATACAAACAAGTGTAAACCTGATTTTAAATATTTCCATTTCACGCGCTGCAGTACATTTTTCTTCTACATACAGTTTATGCGACAGATTTAGTCACGTCTGACTTTACAAATTAAGATTTTTCACACTAAAGAATTTACCAGCTTAAAAAAAAAAAGGGCTTTTATCAGAGATCAAAAAACCCAACAGCGAGTTCAGTAACTTGAAAATCGAGGCGGATCTTTGCTACTCGTTCGTTTTAAACTAACGTGATTAAATGTCGCTCGGTTTCCGCAGGCGGCAGAAAAGTGGGTCATTTCTGAGCACAGCGATTTGAAACGTAGCAGCCTCGAAGAGACGGTGATTTATGAATCACTGCGGGACGCCGAGGTCGGATGATGTCAGCCGTCAGGCGTCTGAATAAATGAAGCCTCATTCAAAAGTTCTGAGTCCACTAAGCGGCTTTATTTCAACCGTTTCTGTATCTGCGACAGAAATAAATCCAGAGACGAAGCCCAGAACTATTCAGATGACATGGTGTGTGTGTGTGTGTGTGTGTGTGTGTGTGTGTGTGTGTGTGTGTGTGTGTGTGTCTGCTCGCCGTCTTGTCGAGTGGGAGTTCAGACATTCCCCTTCACAATAAAAGCACTGTGAGCCTCACAATCCCGGGCCTGTGTGCGAGCGGGCCGGGGGCGAGTTGTGGGGATGTTCAACCTCTTATCAAACACCCTTCGGCCAGCTCAGTGTGTGAATGGTGGTTTTTATGAAAGCGCAGACACGCTGTGGGGGCCTTTTTTTTTTTCTTTCTTTCTTCTTCTTACTGAGGATGAGCACAAAGTCCTCGAGCATGAAGGGAGGAAGAGGAAGTCCGGCTCCGATAGCAGAAAAAACCCCGCTGCTGAGCGGAGACACTCATCCCGACTCGGCTCACATTTCAACACAGACGTTGAAGTTGGCCCCCGGAGCTCGGTGGAAATTGAGAAACCTCGTCTTGTTTATTCTCACGCTGTAATATTGTGACATTCAGGAGTGTGTGTGTGTGTGTGTGTGTGTGTGTGTGGGTGTGTGTGTGGGTGTGTGCGTGCCAAACCATCTGGGTCGGTCCCAGAGGCAGTGAACGCATCGTTAAACAGATGCAGTGCAGACAGACACACAACAGCAGTACGATATTCACTGTACATCAGGATTTGACCTCAAAACCTCTGAAACTACCAACTACTTCGTGGCTAAAAGTTCAAACTGACGTTCTTGTTGAGGTTTATTTCGTGACGCGGGTGAGGACTTGTTCTCGTGTCATTCGCCTGAATTACGTTAAATCCATCGAACTGCCAAATAATGACGAACGAGTCGTGAAACAGATTCTTCCTCCTTCATTCGGGACGACTTTCTGTGCCAGAAATGAGACGGCTCGCAGCCCGTTGAGTAACCGGGGTGACGGCGGGAGTGTAACGTGTTCGAGTTTCATGGTGACCTTTGACCCTCCGAGCGCTCCCTGTCCCTCAGGAGGAGAAGAAATGCTTCGCGTGCAACTCCCGGGAGATGTACGACGACAACAGCAACCAGGTCAGCCACACCGTCGAGAACGTGGTCACCACCTTCGCCCACAACCGGCTGAAGACCTGGTGGCAGTCGGAGAACGGTGAGCGGCGGGAAAACACACCGGAGAGGGAGAAAAGACGGGTTTTAAAAAGCCGAGGCCGTTCCCATGGGAACCCGAGCTCAGTAATGACTAGACGGGAGATCGCTGGGCCAATCGGAGCGAGGCTAGAGGAGGAAGTGGGAGGGAGAGGGAGGAGGAGGGGGGGGGGGGTTACAGTTGTGCTGAGGAGAACAGGTGTGCAGGTAGGAAACAGATGTGTGTCATCACTTGAACACACAAGAGGATTTTTTAAAAGTGGCGGTAATCACACGGAGGGAAGTTCAGCCTGAAGCCAGAAAACGGACGACATAAAACAAGCAAAGTCTTCGATATTGGAGGTCAATCGAAGGCGATTCTGCTGCGAGACACAAAATTACACCTCGCGCACACAGACAGAAGCCTAATTTAAACTTTTCAGCAGATAAAACGAGTCACGCCACGTTTAGATGTAAAGTAACTTCCAAGTTTACGGGCAAAACGATAAAAGTGGAGACGCAAGAAGCCGTCTGAGTCACTAAAGATCAAAAATATGTTTCAAGGAGAAAGTTTTCTCAACTTTTCCAGTCCAAAAAAAAACCCTCAGAGAAGGTCAAAGTCACTTATTTCGGTGGAACGAAGGTTTCCTCCGATGTAAATAAACACAAGTCCACCTGATAAACATCAGCGAGATGCCGCGCTGGCATGCGTTTATTTTTGATCAGATAAAAATCGAATAACTCCCAAATAAACTGTCGCTTTCACTTTGAAACGCTCCGTAAAAAAAACGAGAACATCCGTCAGAACCTCACTGACCGGACCCCTGAAAGAAAATCGCTCTCCAGCAGATTATCCCAGGCAGACGAGAAAATCCCACATTAGTGCCGCGCGCCGGTTCCTGCAGAGCGGTGGGAATCTGTCGGAGGTGTGAGCAGACGGCTCTGAGAAACCAGCAGGAAGCCGCAGACGCAACAATAACTTCACTCGGGGTTTCCCCGGTTCCTCCGCGGCGGCTCTCCGCTTCCATCTCGGCCTCCGAGCGGCTGTCGAGAAGCGCAGACTCGGCCAAAAATGAAGCGCTTTGTTAAATGGAGATTATTGCTAAATTAAAATTTTGCAGTGGTAGCGGCTCATAAACTGCGATCCAGAACCGGAGATTCAATTCAATTCGATTTGCGCGTTGGCGGGAGAGCACGAAGCTAACGTGGCTGCGTAGACACGAGAGAGTTTGCGTGCTTAAGAGTTTTGTTTCATTGTGTGAGAAAGTTGTGTTAACGTTTTAAAACTCTTACAAATCAAAAAGAAAAAAAAAAGAAAAAGCTTGAAACTGTTAATTTCCTGTTCGGCCGTGTTTCCTCTCCCGCTGCAGGTGTGGAGAACGTGACCCTGCAGCTGGACCTGGAGGCCGAGTTTCATTTCACACACCTAATCATGACCTTCAAGGTGCCTGTTTACTCTCACACACACACACAACACACACACACAACACACACACACACACACACACACACACACACACACACACACACACACACACACACACACACACACACACACACAGACAGAGATAAACCCAGCGTCGGACAGCTGTGGGTGGAGAACTGTTGAAAATCGTTCGGGTATCCGGAGAGCGGTGGGAAGAGGAGGAGGAGGAGGAGGAAGAGGAGGAAGAGGAGGAGGAGATCGGTGCAGTAAAAAAACAAAAAAACAAACCGCTACTCGCCTCTCATCACATGGTCTTCTTTGATGGCGGCCAGCTGGAGTCATGCCTCTCATCAACATGGCAGCTCGACATCACACACACTCTCAACACACACACACACACACACACACACCACACACACACACACACACACACACACACACACACACACACACACACACACACACACTCTCTCTCAACACACAGGTTTTCTTTTTTTGTCTTCACGGCAGAAAAGATCAACAGACACAAACTTTACAGTAACGTCAGGACTTTAGATTATTTAGCCCACTATCATACTTTTTATAAAGATATATGTAGCTAAAAAATATATATATATACTTTTGATTTAATCCAGATTGATTTGTGCTAATAAAGTCTGATTTGCCTCAGAAGTAAAAAAAAAAAAAAAAAAACATACATGTAAAACAGATATCACAAAGTAATTAGTTGATATGTGGACACATGGTAAGCAGGAGAATAGAGCAGTAAAATGAATATAGCAAAGAGCCATTCACAGAACAGTTATTAGTGATTATTTGAATTAATATGGATGATAAATTATATTAAAGAATCATACATTTTTTAATTAATTAAAAGAAATGAGTCAGAGAACATTCAGAGGTCATCCTTCCACAATGAGGGAATCTAGAGGAGAAATCGATCGAAATTTTATTTTTAGATTATAATTATTATTAATGAAACGAAAAGGCATGAACGATATTTATAGGCTCGATAACGAGACGTTTAAGAATGCGTGAAGAAGCAGGCTTCGCTGCAGGAAAACGTTAAAACCTCGTCTCTGTTCGCTCGCAGACGTTTCGCCCGGCAGCCATGATCATCGAGCGCTCGATGGACTTCGGGAAAACGTGGCAGGTTTATCGTTACTTCGCCTTCGACTGCAAGTTGTCCTTCCCCGGCGTCTCCACCGGGCCGATGGTCAAAGTGGACGACATCATCTGCGACTCCCGCTACTCGGACATCGAACCGTCCACCGAGGGAGAGGTCAGGGCGCATTTGTTTTTTCTAAAAAGAAAACTTTTACGAAAATGTTTGGTTTTCACCATTTTTGTGTCTTTCAGGTGATATTTCGGGTGCTGGATCCGGCTTTCAACATCGAGGACCCCTACAGTCTGAGGATACAGAGTACGCTGCCCTTAAAAAGCTTTTTTTCATCGGTGTTGTTAACAGATCTCAAATGAATATACTTGCAATATTTTTATGAAAAATTGACCAAAAAAAAAAAAAAAAAAGAATTACGGACGTACCCCAAAAATGTTCTCAAAACAGCAACGCAATGTACAAGTGGTATCGATTAAACCATCAAGATCAAAGACAGAAGACAAGAAAAAAAAAAAAAAAAAACAGACATCTAACCTGAGAGGTCAGAGGTCACATGGGAAAGAATTTCACATGTGGAAGCGAGAGTCTGACTTTTGCGCACACACACACGTCTTCTTCGATCACACACACATGCAGAGGCATCGTGTTAAATATGTGTGTGTGTGTGTGAAGAGCTGCAGCGGCGACTCGCTTTGATTCGTGTGTTTGGTGCGACAGATTTATTAAACTAAAGAAATGTAAATCTTTTGTCTGCACTTCCTGTTGAAAACTTAACTCCTTCTTCTCATTTACTTGCTGAAGCCCCTGAGCAAGGCACTGCACTGAATATCTCTGTAGTTGCAAATGCATGTGTGTGTGTGTGTGTGTGTGTGTTAAACCCATGTGTGTGTGTGTGTGTGCGTGCAGACATGCTGAAGATCACCGACCTGCGAGTGAAGTTCATCAAGCTCCACACGCTCGGCGACAACCTGCTCGACTCCCGCGACGAGGTCACGGAGAAGTACTACTACGCCCTCTACGACATGGTCGTCCGCGGCAACTGCTTCTGCTACGGCCACGCCTCCGAGTGCGCCCCGATGGACAGGGCGCCGACGGGAGCCGAGGGCATGGTGCATATAACACACGGAGAGGAAAAATTATTTTTAATTTCATCATTTCACACATTCAGTTGATCAAAAATAGAACAAAAAAAATAATTAACATTGGTTTAATTTGAACCATTTCATCAAATTCATTTTGCTTCATTTGGGAAAACGATTCAACCTTCAGGACCATTTAGTTGCTCTTCTAAAGCTTTCAATCATATCCAATGATCTTCATCAGTTCATTTGATCTTGTTAATGGGCTAAAAGGTTAGCGACGGTCTTTAAACCTACGTTTGTAGGTTTAGTTTCATTGACATAAGTCCCTTGATATTAATTAAGTTTTGTCTGGCGGATCAAAGTTTTGCTCTTTGCCGACTAATGTGTGACAAATCTCAACTCAAAGGTCGACTAATTGACTTTTTTTCTGAGCTTTCTAACGCTTTTCTTGATCCTCATCTGCGAACGAGGCCGAGAAAAATCTACCGAGACATTTTGAATTGAGATTTTTCTGGTCACTCAATTTCTGACGTTAAGATGAACGTTCGTGCTCAAGACTTCCTGAATGTTCCCCTTTATTGATGTAAAAGTTAAAAACAAAAGAGTTAAATTTGGAGCTTAAACTTATAGAGAGCTGTTATTTCTGGGATGTGGTGCTTAAATCAGTGTTCATTTATGTGTGTGTGTGTGTGTGTGTGTGTGTGTGTGTGTGTAGGTCCACGGCCGCTGTGTGTGCAATCACAACACCGAGGGACTGAACTGCGAGCGCTGTCAGGACTTTTACCAGGAGTTGCCGTGGAAACCCGCAGAGGGACGAAACACGCACTCCTGCAAGAGTAAGGACATGAACAGGAATCAGTCCGTCCGTCTTCAGGTGGACGGAGAAGTTCACGACTTCAGTTCAACGAGGAGACGGACTTCTTATGAATTTGTGTCACTTTTTTGAGTCGTAAATGCCCCCCACCCCCAAAAAAAAAATCCTCCAATCTGAGCTTCTTAAATGTTAGGATTTGTGGTTTTTCTCGTCATATATCAAAATAAATATTTACAATTTTTCGACTAGCATTTTATACAGTAAACAGTTGCTTGCTTGTCCAAAAAAATATCGACAAACTATTAAGAAAAACAAGATTATAAGACATCAAAAAGTAAAAATAAAACATATTCTTAGAATTAAAATAAAATGCATATTTTTCAAAGAGAAAGCCAACACATCTCACTTTGCCTCTCGTCCCTCCCTCCCTCCCTCCCTCCCTCCCCCCTCCTCAGAGTGCGAGTGCAACCATCACTCGGCGTCGTGCCACTTCGACCTGGCCGTGTACCTGACGACGGGCAACATGAGCGGCGGCGTGTGCGACGGCTGCCGGCACAACACGGTGGGCCGGCAGTGCGAGCAGTGCGCTCCGTTCTTCTTCCAGCACCCCAACAGAGACCTGCGGGACCCCAACGTCTGCGAACGTACGTCATCGCCGCTCCTCCTCCTCCTCCTCATCCTTTTTACGGTCCACCCAGATCGTTAAATACAAAACTTAAAGACGAGCGGCAATCTGGAGCTTCTCTCGTTCTTTGTGGTGGAGCAGCAGAAGGCCGTCGTTACAGCGTGATTGTAATTACCTTCCTAAAGTGGTGGGTGAGAATAGAAATAGTGCTGTAAAATGAAACTGCAGCCTCCCCCTCCGCTTCTCCTTTAACCTTTACAGGACTCCTCTTTTAAAATTACAGGCTGCCTCCGCTGCACTTTGCTCTTCATTATGTCGTCCGTCCTCGGGACCGACCTGAACCGGTTTTCATGACCAGAAATGTCTCTAAAAAGATAAACGAAGTAAAACTGTCAAATCTTCTGGGAATTTATCTGCGTTCACGTGTCTCTGACGTCACCTTTTTTTGACGCCTCCCCAGCGTGCAACTGCGACCCGTCCGGCTCCCTGCAGGGCGGACTGTGCGACTCGCGGACCGACGTGGCCGCCGGGCTGATCTCGGGCCAGTGTCGGTGCAAAGCCAACGTGGAGGGCGAGCGCTGCGACCACTGCAGACAGGGACACCACGGACTGGGACAAGGGCCGCACGGCTGCTTGGGTAAGTCACACTTAAGTTATAACTACACCAAATATATTCCAATTTTCTGTAGGACAGTTAAATGACCCAACATCAGAACAACTGATAACACAATGGAAACAAAAATCCTGTAAAATAACACAAGTTACTCTTTAAATTACCCTGAAATCATATTAAACTTTAATCTTAGATGTAGGTGATAAGCATCGTGGCCAAAGCTCTTTTAAATTGCCCATTAATTAAAAAAAAATAAACCCTGAAAAGAACCTTTAATAAACCATGTAAGTATGATTTAAGGAGTTTCCATCTTTTACTCCTTACATACGGTCTTGAATACTTATTACTCATTATGCAATTAAAAACATCCTACTTTTAATTAGTACGAAATTAAGGGATTTGGTTCAATAAAAAGTTCCTGTTTGTGTCAGAATTTCAAATTAAAACAACACAAACAATCCTACAAAGTGTACATATACATAAAACACATACTGATGCAGTTTTAATCTGCAGCTTCATTGTTTCGTTGTGTGTTTTGGCAGCTTGTACCTGCAACCCGCTGGGAACGCTGCCCGGAGGAAACTCCTGTGATTCAGAAACAGGAAGTTGCTTCTGCAAGCGGCTCGTCGACGGACAGAACTGCGATCAGTGTCTGGTGCGGATCCAAACGCAGCTGTTACACTCTGTTTGGATTTTTTTTTTACCTCTCGTGTTTGTGTGAGTCACAAACGTCTGTTTTCTGTCCTCTGCAGCCGCAGCACTGGGGTCTGTCCCACGACATGGACGGCTGCAGGCCGTGTGACTGCGATCAGGGCGGGGCCGTCAACAACAAGTAGGTGAAATTAATAAAAACTTTTTTTTTTATTTTTTTTTTATTTTTTTTTTAATGTGAGCCAGTTCCAGGGTCTCTCCTGGGAAACTAAATGGGACTGAGCCATTCGTAAAAATGTCAAAATAATTATCTCAAAAAATGTTGCTCCCATGTTACAAAGCCGCCTTGTTTTTCTTCGGTAACAGAATAAAATAACTTTTCGATGACGTATTTTGACACTTTACATCAGAAAATGTACAGATCTTCTTAAAAATATAAAGGGCTGCGTTCCATTTAGATGAACCGGTGTTTAAAGGTCAAAGCAGGTTATCCAGGTAACTTCAGGTTTAACTCCTACGAAGACATCGCCATGGTAACCTATGCCGCTGAGCTAACCTGCCCCCCCCCGAAGCAGGTTAAGTTTAAGATAACGGGTCAAAAGCGCTATAACAAGCTCCGCCCATTGACCAACCAATTCTGTGGAGACGTGTTGTCATGTTGTCCTACCTGCCGTCCGTCTCCACAGCTGCGACTCTCTCTCGGGACAGTGCGCGTGCCGGGAGCGAATGTTCGGCCGGCGCTGCGATCAGGTCGAGTCGGGCTTCTACTTCATCTCTCTGGATCACTACACGTACGAGGCCGAGGATGCCGAGCACGGACCGGTGAGTGTGTCCACCGCGCCGTCGTCAGCGTAGCGCTCTTCCCGACCCCCCGTCCCCCGTCCCCCGTCCCCGGATACGAAGTCTCCGGCTCTGTCTCTTCCAGGGGGTGAAGGTGGTGCCGAGGCCGTATCCGGCGGGTCGCAGTCCCACCTGGACCGGCGTGGGCTTCGCCAACGTGCCGGAAGGAGCCTACCTGGAGTTCAACGTCGACAACATCCCGGAGTCCATGGAGTACGACGTCCTGATTCGCTACGAGCCGCAGGTAACGGAGAGGGAAAGGTTATGTACGATTAACTCTTAAAGACATTAAACACCAGGAAGTTAGCCGTGGGACGCTTGAATATAAACACCATCCAGAAAAAGAGAGTTTAGTATAGTAATAGCAACATTTGTGCATATAATGTAAAGATGTGCCTGTGTTTGTGGACAGCTCCCTGAGCAGTGGGAGAAGGTGAACATCCGAGTGCGGCGTCCCGTCTTCAACCCTCCAAACTACTCGGCTCACTGCAGCAACTCCTTCCAGGGCGAAGACGAGCAGTCCATCTCTCTCCCACCTGGATCCAGGTAAAAACGTCACTCCGTCTCCCTGGCAACACACACACACACACACACACACACACACACACACACACACACACACACACACACACACACACACACACACACTGACTCCGTGTTGTGTTTCAGGCACGTGCTGCTGGTGAGGCCGGTGTGTTTCGAGAAAGGACTGAACTACACGGTCCGTCTCAGTCTGCCGCTCTACTCGTCCGGCAGCGGCGTCCAGAGCCCGTACACACTCCTCGACTCCGTAGGTCACACACACACACACACACACACACACACACACACACACACACACACACACACACACACGATCAATTGATTTAATCAACCGAATAAATGAACACGTTTCTGCGGAGCAGTAAATCATAAGTTTGAGAAGCTCAGTTATTGGATGTTTCTGACCACTACCAAGTTGTGTCTTCAGGTTTTTCATGTCCTTCAACACTGGATTTTCTTTTCTCCTTCAATGGAACATATTTTCTCAGCTTTTACAAACAGTCTCGTGGTCGTCCAGCCTGCTGGCGTGGTCTGAGCAGAAACCTAACCTGTGTTGTTATATTCTGCCCCCCACCCCCCACCCCCCGCCCTCTCTGTATAGCTGGTGCTAATGCCCCGGGTCAGAGAGCTGGACATGTTCCACGGGGTCGAGGGCGAGGGAGCGTGGGACACGTTCCAGCGCTACCGATGTCTGGAGAGCAGCCAGAGCGTCGTCAAAAGCCCGCTGACGGACATCTGCAACGACTACATCTTCAGCGTCTCCGCTCTGCTGCACAAAGGAGCCATGGGTACGTCGTCTTCCTTTAAATGAGTTCAGTTTTCTTGTCTTTTGTGTCTCTGGGTTAATTGTTTTTCTGTTTTTGGGGATATTTGGTCTCTACGAAGTCTTTTAGTGTCTCTTCAGTTTCATTTTTTGTTTCTTCAAGGTTGTTTTGTGTCTCCGGGGTAATTTTTTTTTCATCTGGTTCAGTAATCCATCAATAACTGAGGAGGGCGACTTCACTGTTCTGTCTACGATCTTTTTACTTTTTCAGGATCACTTTAAATCAGAATTTAGAGCAAAGAAATCTCCTAATAAAAACCTGCGTTTCCTGTGAAAGAATTTTTTTTTTTTTTTTTTTAAATCACAAGACAGGCTTTGACAGGACACTCGCACACACATTAATTTTCTGCATGTATGCTTTTCTCTACCTCGTCTCGTAGCGTGCCAGTGTGACCCTCAGGGTTCGCTCAGCGCCGTCTGCGATTCGAGCGGCGGTCAGTGTCGGTGTCGAGCCAACGTCGTGGGCAGGAACTGCGACCACTGCGGTCCGGCGACGTTCCTGTTCAGCCCCTCCGGCTGCAGACGTGAGTGTCGGAGGAGGCCGCGTGTCGTGGTGGATGATCCTCCGTTTAATAATCTTCATGAATAACTCCTCATTTCACCTCCAGCTTGCGACTGCGACCCGCGCGGCGCCGTCAGCGCCTTCTGCCACGAGGCGACCGGCCAGTGCGAGTGCGTTTCCGGGGCGACGGGCCGCCAGTGCGCCCAGTGCCTGCCGGGCTACTGGGGCTTCCCTCAGTGCCGGCAGTGCCACTGCAACGGCCACAGCGAGTACTGCAACCCTCAGACCGGAGAGTGTCAGGGCTGCAGGGACTTCACCACCGGGCACCAGTGCGAGAGGTACGACCTGCTGATGAAGACGATGATGAAGACGATGATGATGTCAGAGATCATCACATTTAGAAGCGGCTCGGACCGAGAGCGTGATCGGCGATTTGAGGCAACGGATTCAAGTCCAGGGATTTACTTTAAATATCCCCTTTTTCCCTTCACTCACAGGTGTCTGGACGGTTACCATGGCGACCCGGAGCTGGGTTCAGGCGGCCACTGTCGCCCGTGTATGTGTCCGGACGGGCCGCGCAGTGGACGGCAGTTCGCAGACAGCTGTTACCTTCTGTCCAACACCAACCAGCTGGTGTGTGTGTGCAGCCCCGGCTACAAAGGTATGTAAACACACACACACACACACACACACACACACACACACACACACACGTTTGTTTTTATGCAAGCAGGGCAGTTTTTGTCATCACGTCTTCACCTCTCACACGATACAAACTCAACACTTCAGTCTTCCTGTAATTAACACGACACATGAAGGAAACATATTTTTGGAGCTGTGCCCGAATGTCCTCAAAAAAATAAATATGATTGACGTCATGTTTCTCTTCCTCGTCCAGGTGCCAGGTGTGACAGTTGCTCCCCCGGTTACTACGGCAACCCTCTGGTGCCCGGCGGGCGCTGCACGGCCTGCCAGTGCAACAACAACATCGACATGCACGACCCGGGGTCCTGCGACACCCGCACGGGCGCCTGCCTCAAATGCCTGTACCACACGCAAGGCCACGTCTGCCAGCACTGCAAACTGGGTTACTACGGCAACGCCGCCACGCAGAGCTGCAGGAGTGAGTACAGCTGTACACGAACCCGATTCAGCATATTTAATTATGTGTTTATGAGACGGTTTGTCTCTTTTAAATGACCTCAAACATGTCTTCAGCATTTCTGTCTATAAATTGCACGTGGTCGTTATATTTTCTTTCTGACTCTGAGCTTTAATTGGTATCAATCAAATTCCTGTATGAATACAAGTTCATTCATTTATAATTTGCAGTAGCTGGAAAGTCGCATGTTAAATTAATCTTTTTTTTAAGACATATCTTACATACTTTATCTTTAATAAAGAGTCAGGGCTACATTTTAAACTCATCATTAACAGCCTCCAAAATTTCAGAAGCAGTCCGTCTCTAAAATCAGTCAATAAATCGCCCAGATTTCTGCAGCGTTTTTTTTTTAAATGCGATAAAGACTCATGTAAACTACTCACCTGTTGAACGATGACTATACTTTTCCCTGTGTTGCAGAGTGTATGTGTTCCTCGGAGGGGACGCTCCCTCAGGCCTGCTCGTCCCCCGACGACTGTCAGTGCGAGCAGCGCGGCGGTCAGTGTCCCTGCCAGCCCAACGTGGTCGGTCAGAACTGCGACCGCTGCGCCAACGACACGTGGAACATCGCCAGCCGGACCGGCTGCCAGCGCTGCGACTGCGACCCCGTCCACTCCCTCAGATCTTCCTGCCACGAGGTGAGATGACAAACATATCCAAAATCATTACCACGATATCTTAATAACAGTTAAGAAACATTAAAAGTTATGAAACACATAAGGACAGTAAGATAGTGGACTAAAGAAAGGATGGACATAGTAAGAGGTATATGTGGTGGATAAAGCATTAGAAAATGGGAGCGACGAGGAAAACACTGATATCTGGATTTCATGAAAGGTTTCATGAAAGTAGAAGTTTTTAATAACTAAAGGAAGATGCTAAATTTGTCAATACGAATCCCAAATATGAAACAAAATACAAATGGGCAGTCCTAAAACGTACTAAAGAGGCAAAAAAAACCCCAGCTAAACTAAGACATTAAAGCACCAAAAAACCGACAGGGACAAACTCGTCCCAAACTCGTCCCCACTCGTTTTAAAAAATATACATTAAACAAACCGGCAACTGAAATGACAAACGGGAAGGAGAACACAGAGTAAATACACCAAGGAGAGGAGGACAATGAGGGAAAGCTTAAACTAATCAGGGCGGGCGCAAACAGTGACACAAGGGCAGGAAGTGAAGTAGACCAACACACACAGGGCGAAGCGTGACTTCATAGTAAAACAGGAAACCCAAAACCAGGACGGAAGTAAACGACGAGACAAAAATCTAATCGCAACCATGACGGACGAAAAACAAGGAAAAAAAACCAGCAGCTCGGAGCCGAAACCACTGAGCTCGTCCAACATCTGTCTGCATCATTTCCTGCGTCAGCTGCTCCAGTTTGTTCCCCTGAATATGATGTATAGCTGAAGGCAACCACAAAAAAATTGCATCTCTCAATGAGCGGTTGTTGTTGTTGCCAAAGTATTTCTCACACAACCTGAGGACGGGCGAGGAAACTTTCCCCCCGAAGCAGCCGGGCCGTGACCGTCCCGTCTAATCAAAGAGGCCTGTGTTTAGATAACTTTTTTTTTTTTTTTAATATATGGACTCCAGCTGTTTGGGAATTTCTCCTCTCTCTCTCTCTCCGACTTTGTTCCTGCAGCTCTGTTCCTGAAGAAGCGAACAACGTGCGCCCACTCGCACACAAACATTCGTGTTTCTTGTGTTTACTGGCGGCGCTTCATCACAGGAAGGAAGTCTCAGAATACGCGGCGGAATAACTGAATAGTATAAAGAGGAGCGACTACAAAGCTCCATTGTGTCTACAATGTGAAAGGAAAGCTCTGAATCATGCGGATTTAGTTTGAACTAAAGTTTCCTGATAATATTCTGCAGCATCGACCCGATTGTCCTTTTTTTTTTTTTTTCTGCAGGTCACTGGACGCTGCGTGTGCAAACCCGGATTCGGTGGCCGGACGTGTCGGGAGTGCAAAGAGCTGTTCTGGGGGGATCCAGAGGTCAAATGTCACGGTAGGATGTCACCAACATGCTCCTGTCACGCTGTATTTTTGATATTTTTGTATTAACATAGAGTAATGATGATAATAATAATGACAAAAAAAAAAAGTGTGTGCCAAATAGAAATCCAGGCTGATTTCATTCAGATTAGATAAAAAAAATGTTTAGAACCTGGGGTAGATTTTTAGAAGACAGGAAGTTATGATAACATTTAGGGTCCATTTTCCTTGTTGACAAACCCACAGATCGTTATCACCCAACTCTCCTGAGCTAAAAACCTCTTTGGCGTCTTTCTGCTCATTGTTTTGGTTTAAACTTACCTGTTTTTGTTTCCTCTCATCGCTCTGAAACTTAATTACAGCTTAATTTCCAGCCACAGCAGCCGGCATAAATATTTTTAAAAAGAAATAACTGTTCTCTACCTGCTCGGCAACCAAAACATCAGACGGGCGACGTTGGCGACCAGCTGGAGAACAAAGTGGAGCATTTAGCAGCTAAAGGAGCCAAAAAAAAAAAGAGCTCTGAGTGGAGGTTTAATATCAATTTAAAAAAAGTGATAATCTGACATCTTGTTTCTGCTGCCCCCAGGTGGCCATAATTCATATTAAATGAGTCGCACTTTGCTCCGTCAGGCCTTCTCCACTTGTTTTGGGAGTTATTTAACAGTCTGAGGTTGTGAAAGATTCCTCCTCGGCCTTTGGTTTGTGTGTTTTACATAACGACTCCTTCACATCTAATACGGATGAGAAAATTCCCTCACGGTCATGTTTCACTTGAACTCCAGTGTGCTGAAGCCAAAACATCTCCGTCCAACCACTTCCTGATTGCGCAGTCTTCTTCTGTTTATATTTCCTCCTGAAATTTTCTATTTTCTCTCTCCAGCCACTTAGACCTTCTCATTTGGATGTGATTCCCTCTGAGTCACTACGCTTTGTTATGTTTAGTTTTGATGACGTGCATCTCGTAAACCGTGGAGACTTTGAAACGGTCTCCAAAAACGAAGTGGTTTTGTCGGCCGCGCTGAATCAGCGAGCTGGCTCTCAGCGTGGGTTTGTGATCCCGCAAAAGTTTCGTCGTCGGCCAAACAAACTGCCGGAGAGTCCGTTGGCTGGAGTGAACGGCTCACAGTAGCTGGCTGAGCCTCAGAGAAACAGGGGAGGGGAGGAGGGGGGGGAGAGGGGTGGTGGGATCTGGGAATGAACTCTCTTTCTGCCCTCATGAGAACCAGATGTGCTCCAGCACTCTCAGGCATCCCGTTTTTTTTTGTTTTTTCCCCGTCGTGGGCCGACACCCAGAGGACCCAGGAATCCTGAACGATTCCCTGATGGTTCTCTTCAGCTGTGGAACCAGCTGGACTTCGCTTCCTCAGCGCACACATGATGCAGTAATGCGTCCATTCATGGGAACGCCGCGGCCGCCTCAAATGTGTGGGAGCTGCATGTCGTGATGTGCGAAGATTTTGATAATGAAAAGATGTGCGGTTCGTTCTCACGGCCGGATTTAGACGACAGAAGGTTTACATTTTTGTCTGGTCGGCATCTTTGTGAGCGTGAAAGGATTAAAGAGCTCCAAACCGGGTCAGTGTTTTTGATATGTGGCTTTTCTCCTAATCACCATGTACGTTCAGCAGGTGTAATATTTCAGCGTGATACAAACAAAACTTCAAACCAGACATTCAACCGGAGCTCCGTAAATCACACAAATAAAACAGCAACACTGACGGTGGAAACGTAAAGATATTCTGCATTCCTTCTCTCTGACTCACACGATCCTCCTCCTCCTCCTCCTCTTCCTCCTGGGAGGAAGGATGTGGACTCGAGGGATCACCGTGACCTTCTGGGTCATATTCCTGTCGAAGTTTATTTACCGTAGGTGCTGGAGTTGAATAAACTTTTATTTCCCCAAGGAGACATGAAAACTTAAAAACTCTCAGGCTTTTTTTTTTGTTTTCATGTTTTTGGGGAAATGAGTAGATTTAAGGCCCATTTAAAAGTTGTATATTTAGAAAGGAGGACGCCAATAAAATAAAGAAAATTAAAGCAATTCTAAATATTTCTACTTTAAGTTGGTTGAAACTGCAAAACCTGTTGCAGGTTTTATTGGCTATTCGTAGCGTTTAGCGTCTTTCAGCTCATTGTTTTGGTTTTTATGCCTTTCAGTTTTATTGTATAGTTTGACTGAACGTTGGATTTGTATTCATCAGGAGGCCGGAAACATGAATCTAAATTGATGTTAATGTTGTTTTATGGCTTCCGTTTGCTCAAAAACAACCAAAATAACATTAATAAAAAACAAATTCCCACCAATCACAGAAGAAAAAACTGCTTTTACACTTTCATGTAGAGAAACTTTGAGGGTACAACTAATTTAAATCATAAAAAAACGTTGCTTAAACAATACGATCCTTTAATTTTGCAGCCATGCTCAACTTTATGTTGTATTTTCAGGTTTATGTAAAATCATCTGAACTTGGAGGAGCTTTCGACTTCGTACAGTTTAATTCTTCCATCTGGGGAATGCGTTTAAAATCCCTGTAATTATTTTCTTTACCCGACGTTCTCTCTCTCCGTTTCCAGCTTGCAACTGCGACTCCCGGGGGATCTCCAGCGAGCAGTGTCATCACGCCACGGGACAGTGCACCTGCGTGGAGGGCGTGTCGGGCCCTCGGTGCGACAAGTGCGCCCGGGGCTACCGGGGCGAGTTCCCCGCCTGCGAGCGCTGCCACGAGTGCGTCGCCGTCTGGGACGCGGTGGTCGGCGAGCTGACCAATCAAACCCGACGGCTGGAGGCGCAGGTGACGGAGCTCCTGACCAGCGGGGTGACGGCGCCATACAAAGAGCTGGTCGGCAGCCTGGAGACAAACGCGAAGGCCGTCAGGGAGATAGTGGAGAAGAACCCCGCGGCCGTGCAGCTGGAGCAGATCCAGGATCTGACGCATCAGATCACGTACGTACCAAAACACACACACACACACACACACACACACACACACACACACACACACACACACACACACACATAGACACAGTACCTCATCACCGCTTCATTGTCTTCTCAGGGGTCTGATGTCCTTCCTGAACGGGAAGCTGAACACGACCGAGGAGACGCTGAACCTTCTCCAAGACGACGCCAACGCCACCGATGCAAACCTGGACGCGCTGACGGATGAGTCTGACCGGCTGGAGCGGACCGTCCGGGAGCTCCGACAGCAGGTCCACGACACCAAGAACGCCAACATCCATGGTGAGAAGAAAAAAAACAACAAAAAAAAAACTGTAGTGAGTTTCTTTTGGTCGCATTTGAATGAATATTTCTGGACGGTGCAGTTATAGGTTGCAGTGAGCCAAAGATTTGTCACAATGCTGTCTGACTCCTGGGACGATTGGTGGCGCAGTTTGCCGCATCGCCACGGCGACGCCCTTTCACAAAGTCGAACGAAATTCTCAATATATCATCAACCACATGTTTAGGCTATTCTGACCCGACTTTAGGTTCATGTGATCAACCAGCTCGACGTAGCATGTGAAATTATGAAAAGTGTAATTTCCAGTTGCCACCAGGGTGCGCGATGACTATGAGTGAATATTACCATACAGGTATCTTCAGGGCCGGACTGTTATCATACTTGTAACGTTTGGAGAAGATCGGTCCATGTACATAAGATTTAGAGCAACTTGTAGTTTCATGGCGAGACGCTCAAAATGACGATTGAATAGAAATTACGAGCTACTAAAATGTATGCCGTGTAAACTGTTCCATAAGGAAATAATCCAGTTCCCTAACTTTCCTGTCTTCAGGCGCTATGGGCACCATCGCCGCTGCTCACATGCAGTCTAGGAACGCAGAGCTGCTCGCCAAGGCCTCCACCAGCGACCCCGGCAACACGGTGGAGCTGTCGGCCGCGGTACGGAAATCCACGGAGGACCGACTGAGCGGCGGTCAGAAGGAATTCGACCGAAAGCACCAAAGAAACACGCAGAAGCTGGACAAGCTCTCCAAAGATCTGGAGAAATCCGACCTGTCGCCACTGAGCGAGAAGGTGAGAAACGTCGGAGGACATTCAGAGGACAACAATCGGACCTTAAACATTCACTCACGCTGCTTCTTCTTCTTCTTCTTCTTCCTCTGCAGACGTGCGGCGGCGGTGCGGCTGAAGGCGACGACTGCTCCCCCTGCGGCGGGCTGGGTTGCGTCGGCGAGGACGGAGCGCCTCGGTGCGGAGGAGAAGGTTGTCGAGGCCTCGTCACCGCCTCTCGAACGGCCCTGAAATCAGCCAACAACCTGGACCGGGAGATCCTCGCCGCCATGCAGGAGGTGGACAAGCTCTCCAGGATGGTGAGCGAACGTCATCGTTTGTTATGACGCAGAAGAACTAAAGGCAGGATGTGAGAAAAGTTAAATAAAAATAAATAAATACTCGCTTGCGGTCAGGTGTGGGAAGCCAACACACGCGCCAACGAAGCCAAAATGAACGCTTTGGAGGTTCTGGTCAAATCCAACCGCAGCAAAGAGCGAGTGGAGCAGAGCAACGAGCAGCTGCGCAGCCTCATCAAGGAGATCCGGGACCTCCTCACCAGTGAGCGCGCCGCCGACAAGCTCACGTTTGTTTTAGTTTGAATGATTCAGAAACGCTTTTGAAAATGACGGCTGCGTTTTTTTTTTTTTTTTTTTGCGACGTTCCAGACGAGAAGGCGGACGTGTCCGTGATCGAGGCGGTGGCCAACGAGGTGCTGGCGCTGGAGATGCCGGTCTCGACGGAGAAGCTGCAGGAGCTGACGAAGGAGATCCGGGAGAAGGTCGGCACTCTGACCAGCGTGGAGTCGATCCTCAGCCAGAGCGCCGAAGACATCGAGGCGGCCGAGGCGCTGCTGAAGCAGGCGAAGGCGGCCAAGTAAGGAAAAGGGAAAACGGGAGGAGGAGCTGGACGTCTGCGGAGAAAAGAAAACACATCGTTAATGTGAAAAAAAGATCAAAACATGAAACTGAATTAAATCTTTCCAGACAATAATCCACAGAACATAATGCCAACAATATACAGCAGGGATCTGCCAAACAGTTTAATTTGGAAATCAGATATTTAGGAATATTTGAGTCTCACTACATTTTTTTTTCTCATCATAAACTAGGCTGTAAGTCAGTTTACGAAAGTTGAGAGCTGTTAAATCAAAACACAAAAAATAAATAAAACTAGCAGCAAATCTTCAGTGATAATCACGATAGAAATATCAACATGGGAAAAATATTGTTTCACCATGTTTACACGTTAATACAGCTGAAAAATGTAAGAAATAAAAACTAAAATGCAGTTTGTTTGTTTTTTACATTCAAAGTGATTTTATTCAAACCTGCTTTCGTTCCCATGATGTAGAAATTAATCTGCCTAAAACTTTAAATGCAAATTTCAGAGAGGTTATACATATAAACAAAGTTGCGTTTCTATGACAACGTGCTGTATGTGTGTGTGTGTGTGTGTGTGCGTTCACCTCCGAGGTTCACTAACCTCTCTCTGTCTCTGTCTCTGTCCCTTTGTCTCTCTCGGTCAGCGACGAGGCGTCCAACATGAAGGACACGGCCGACGTGGTGAAGGAGGCGCTGGAGGAGACCGAGCGCGCTCAGAGCATCGCCATGGACGCCATCCAGCTGGCGCAGAACAACACGAAGGGAACGCTGGACCTGCTGATCTCGGTGAGCTTCGGAGAAACAGAACCGCTCTCAGTCCGGTGGAATTAACGTAAAATATTTGAGTATCAAAGTACGATGCGTTTACAGAAAATAATATAATATAAATAATGGAAAAAAAAATGACGACTGATTGATCTACTGATGAAATTATGTCGAACTAGAAAATGTTTGCTTGGAGTTATTTAATTAGGTGGTTTTTCTACATTTTGAAAAAGAACAATTTACCACATTTATGAAACTTCAACTTTAAAAATATTTGGTATTTGTAATAAAAAATACTGACAGAAATGATGAAAAAAAAAAGCTTTTTCTAGCCCTCAAAATTTGTATAACGCCCAATAAAATTAAATTTTGTTTGTATGAAGATTAAAAAAAAGTCTCCTAGTGACTTTATATCGATTTTTGTATTATTTACTGAACCTGCGCTGTTTTTCTAGCTGCTGTTGATACACAAGCTTCTCGTGTGTGTGTGTGTGTGTGTGTGTGTGTGTGTGTGTTTGTGTGTGTGTGTGTCAGGTGGAGTCGGAGACGGCCATGTCGGAGCTGAAGCTCGGGAACACGACGGGTCGCATGGTGCAGCTGGAGAGGGAGGTCGGCCTGCTGAGGCAGAACAGCCTGGAGGTGACCCGGCTGGCGGAGACGGCCGACCGATTCACCGACCAGGCCCGACTGAACGCAGAGGAGGCGCAGCAGGTCAGAGAGAAACAAACACACACACACACACACACACACACACACACACACTTTAGTTATTCTTATCTTCTGAAACATCTTAAATTTTCTGTGATTTTCCACCACCGACGTCATCAGTGTTGTGCTCCCCGTGCGTGCAGGAGTTTGACGAGGAGGTGAAAGATAAACTGGAGGTGGTGGAGGAGCAGGTGGAGGATAAAGGGGAGTCGGTGCTGCAGGCGAGGAGGAGAGCGGACGAGCTGCAGATAGAAGCCAACGAGCTGCTCGCTCAGAGCAGCACGAAGCTGCAGAGACTCGGAGGTGAGCGTCCGTTTTAACTCCCGACTGTTTTTCATTTAAAAGAAGCAACATGAAGTAAAGTTGCCTCAGTTTCTGAGATGGAAAGATGTCGGGCTGATTGACAGCTGTTTACTCACCCGTCACGTTGGACTGAGGGCAGACTGGAAGCTACGACGACTCACTAGCGCCTCCTGTGGTTCGTGCAGCACTACATAAAGTCATTTATTTACAGTCTGCGGATAATTTCTACGCATTTTTAAACAAAAACAAAAAAATGTAAGACATTTTATCTTTAAAAAATGAACACAGACAACCGAAACTACAGGAAGCACAAGAATAAATAAAGTTGAAAACAACCTGTTTTTTTTAAACGGTGCACATTTAAAAACAAATATGTAGTTTAAAAGTTCGATGAAAAAAAAAAGTAATAAAAACAAACACTACGACGGGGCAGGAACGTGGTCTTTGTTCCACCTATGCAGAAAATGAACAGCTTAATAGTAAACAATAAAAACCCAAATATGTACGAATAACTTACTCCAACCTCTCTGGTGATGTCAATTCCTGTTCCGCAGAGTTGGAGAGCTCCTACGAGGCCAACCAGCGCGTCCTGGAGGCCAAAGCTGCGGAGCTGGACGAGCTGGAGCGAACCGCGCGCCGCATCCTGGACGAGATCAGCTACAAAGTGACGCTTTACAGCACCTGTCTGTGATGACGTCATCGCTGGGCCGGGACTTTAATAGGACCAAAATCATTTTTTTAAAGCGTACTGCTCCCAGATGACTGCTCTCTCTCTCTCTCTCTCTCTTTATTATTATTATTTTAATTTTTTTTTTTATATAAAACTGTTAAAACTAAACACTAATATATGTCAAGAACCCCAAAAACACAGAAAGGAGCTTTAAAAGCTGCCAAAGACCTTTTAAAGTATTGAAGTGAGGCGTCCCAAAGGAAAACCACTAGAAGACAAGGTGACCTCGAAAACCAAGAATTGTGTTTAAAATACAGAACAATCGAGTTAAAAAAACAAAAAAAAACAATGTGTGTGTTTAACTTCATGTTTTATACCCAAAGATATCACTTCTGAAATGGTGCTACGACTATCGATAAATAATAAAATTTAATCTCAGCTGGTCTTTTTATTTTTTTTGCGCTTGTTGGCGCTTCAAAACGAATTTTTCAATAACCATCACAAGGTGGGAAAAATCGGTTAAATTGGCCTTTTGCCAATTAGCACACATGCCTGTCAATCAAACAGCCCCCCCCCCCCCCCCTAAAAAAAACACTGCGGCCTATTGGAAGGCAGTTTTCTGCTGATGTCATCAGATAAACTAAAATTGATCTTGCATCATTTTTCTCCTGTATTGATTAAACTTTGATACGTCATCATTTTTTTTTTTATTTTATTTTTTTACAGCAAACTCAATATAACAATACTGGAGTGTGAAAACTACTTTTTTTTTTTTTTTTTTTTAAATCACCAATTTGGGGAAAGTGAGTTTAGTTAATTAGCTTTAACTGTTGAGGCAAAGTATTATATTTATATTATATATAGCTCTTACAGCTTTTTCCCTATAATAGTAATTTTTTACAATTTCATTTCACTGAACTACTCAATAATGTTAAACATTAAAAAAAAAAGCAAATGATATCAAAAAGCCCAATTTTATAAAGCATATTACATATTAAACTTAAAATGAAGATGACAAACACCCCAAAGTAACACAGAACACTTTATTTTGTATTATTGGCATTCGGAAGAATATTTGTTCCTGTTAAAATAGATCACAACCTCCAATGAAATAGGAATCGATTCGACATCCGTACAAAGGATGACGCAACACTACGACACGGGCCGAACTTGTACAGTATTTCCGACGGGCATTTGAATTCCTGCGGCCGCTCTTTTAGGAGGTTTTGTACTCTGTGATCATCTACGGAGCTACAGGGTCTCGGAATCTGAGACGATGAAAGTCCACAGGACTGTTTTCAAACCCCTCAGCTCGCTCTGAGAAAGCGGCAGCGGGATATCACGGCTACAGCAGCACGATTCTTGTGTTTATATCAGCACAGCAGTTAGACAGATGCGGGGGTTGTTTGTTCCACTGAAGCTGCAGATATCTAAATTTTTAAAATTGAAACACGGGGGCAAAACCTGAGCCCCAAAAATACTGAATTCAGCAGCTCGATAAGGCAAAGTGAGGCAAGGTTTAAACACACGGAAGCTGTTGAGGAAAGTCCTCCCACGACACGCAGGAATGATCTGCTTTTTAAACATCTGGTGTAAAAATAAACAGTCGGAGAGGAAACTTTACATATGAAGACCTGCAGCTTATTAAATCAAAAAGACTCGCCCCATTTTACAGCATTAAGCTGCATTTTTTTTTCTTTCCCCTCTCGCTCCTCTGTAACTCGTGGAGACAGGTGTTCGAGGCCGGTTGGGCTCCGTAAAAAGCTCTTTTCCGTTTGCTGGCTCTAGTCTCTGCTGCGGGGGCTGTGCGGCGCCGGCGCTCCTTCCACGGGGGCCGAGCTGGGAACCGACAGCAGCTGGCCGGCGTGCATGCGCTCGTTGACGCGCAGCTGGCAGCCGTCCTGCAGCATGCGCAGAGCTATCCGGGCGATGTTGCGCGAGTCGTCCAGACCGGAGTGAGGACGACCTTCGTACTTGAGACCGAGCTTCTCCAGCATGGTGCTCAGCTTCGTCTGCGTGCGCGGCACCTGGACGGAGGAGGGAAAAAAATATAGAGATTTTCTGTTTTATAAGAGAGGAGATGTTTATTTACATTAAGACATTTTAAAAACTGCAAGATCACAGGTGCAACTCATAACAGTAAGGATGCCTACATTTTATTCAAAAGCAACCATTTCAAGGTGTTGACATGAACATAATAACAGCTGATAAGAAATCCTCAAAAAAAAAAGTCTCCTCATACTCTCTGTTCTTACTCTAAATTCAAAGCTACTCTTTAGCTGCGAAGCCGGTGGAAGCACCTTGTAGAAGTTCCCGTACGATTTCCTGATGTTTATCCACTTCTTTGCAAACTGCGGATATCTGATCCGGCTGATCCGACACTGGATGTTGAGGAACTTGCTCATGTCCCACGCCCTGTACAAGTTAAAAAAAAAGAAAAGAAAGTGGTGTAACGAGGTTGCAAAAAAAAAAAAAAGAAATCGTGCAGCAGCACTGAAGCGAAACGTACCCGTCAGTCAGGATGGCGTATTTGTATTTTGTGCCGAGCTCCCGCTCCTGAAGCCACGCCACGACTCGCTGGAGGACTTCTGGGAACGGGTCGGCTTCATCCACCATTTTCTACCGGTAACCGACAAAACAACACGTTATTCCCCGTAAACTGACATTTCCCGATCACATTAATACGACTCGGATACTGAACCCGACCTGCGTTATTCCCGTTAACTTCACACAGAAGTCGGAGAGCTGCGGGTTCAGTTCTGGTTTCACGTATTCCTGAAAGGTGTCCACCTGCACGGAGAATTAAAAAAAAGACATGTATTCAAAGTTTGGAGAAAAAAAAAAAAATCCTACTTTTAAAAGGCGAATTCGACTCACGATCTCCAAAGTGTGCGTGTTGATGAGGACCATCGGGAACTCGATGATTTCGTGCAGGAAGTCCGAGGGATTGTCCTCTTCGCACGTCGCCTCGAAGTCCACCACGCAGATGTGGTCATAGTAGGTGTCGGTGGGTCCTCCCTCCGCCGCCGTCTGCAACAGCTTCTGCTTCTTATAGTGGCTCTTCAACCTCTTCTTCATCACATCCTTCACTCCTCTACACACACACAAAGACAAAACACACATTCTGCTTATTTGTAACAGGAAATGTGACACGAGCCTTTTTTTTTTTTTTTCTTACATCCGCTGATATTTACCCAAAAAAACTCTCACCTCGTGTCGAGCTTCAGCTCTGACAGTTTGATCCGGAGCTCGTCCTTGGACATGCGGTTGATGTGCCCGTTGGCCAGGGCGATCTCTTTGTACACCGGGTGACTGAAGTCCCCGCTCGGCTGGGACGAGGACACCTGAGGAGCCGATTCCCCCGCGGGACATATCCTGGCGCAGGGCTTCTCCTGGAGAGGAAACACAGAATCACAAAATGATGTTTACCAGCTAAATAGTACACAATACGTAGCTGTTTATGGTCTGGATCAGGTCTGAAAAAAAAAAACATCGATATGTTCATTGTTGAGATTTTTAAAAGAAAGAATAAAGATTTCACATTTCAGATGATGGTTTAAAAGGATCTTTGGTTTGTGTGGGATCATCTAGTCTGTTTAAAAAGAAAGAAATGAAATGTCCCTTTTAGTTTTTGCATTTTCAAAAGCAGAATAAAGGTTTCAAACACGGTTAATGATTTATTCATGATGTTTATCAGCATTAAAAAGGTGGAAAAACGGAGAATTTGTAAATCACGTTTCGCCTCAACTTTCCTCGGCATCGTGTTTTATTGTTAAAGCAGGTACTTCTTCTTATATTCCTTAAAACACGCTCGTAGACGATTTAAAAACGGAATAAAGTCGTAAATGTTTGTTTTGATGACGTCAACAAAAAGCGTTTGAAAGTAGGAGTTAGTTAGCGTGATGCTAGCTCGCTGCTCACACCGACCTTCTCTTCTTCTTCTCCCGTTTGCGACATCTTCTTCACGTTGACGTCTTTGGCGTGAAGGTTCTCCTTGTGTTCATCCATAAGGCAAAAAAAAAAAGAGTTAATCCAGCGACTTCTTTTAAAAACTAAAAAAAAAAAAAAAATAACGTTATCTTTCGGTCGCGTTAGCTGCTCGTGCTAACGTCGGTTGTCAGGAGGGCTAAACGTTCATTTTTGCAGCTTCTTGACTCTCGAAGCGGAAATGAAACGATAGATTAATGTTAGATATAACTAATAATTCACCAATAACAACATTTTATCGTAAAGTTACTGTTTAAGAGCCCTGACGCAGACCTCCGCTGTGACAGCAAACTTTTTTTTTCTTCTTCTTCTTCTTTTTCTTTTAAAGGTGATGACTTCCGCTTTGCGCCAAAACAACGCTCCTCAGTACCGCCCCCTGGCGCTGTGGATGATCACCCTCACCGTACCGCCCCCTGGCGCTGTGGATGATCACACTGTGAAAAACACATGAATATCTGCTCTATTTTAACATTAAAAAATAAATAAATAAACATAACATTGCTAATCACTTACTGGAGTTAATCTGATAAAAAAAAAAAAAACATCTGATAAATCTGATTAAAAAAAATGACAGGACAAAAATCATATTCAAACCAGCAAAAGACCGATTTCTTGTTTTTTTTTGTGTGTGTCTTAAATGTGTATGAATGCATAATTGTTGATATGTAATTTTGTGCAGTTGTTTTATCTCAGCTCTTGTTCATCTTTATTGTAACACATGTTACAATGTTATAACAATGTTATAAATATAACATCACAATTATTTTAGTTTGTATTCAGTGTGTGTTATAATCAATATTATTTTCATTATAGATCAAGCCAATAAAGACTCAGGGACAGATATCTGTATTAAAACACTGGAGAAACTGGACACAACGGATGTGAGTTTAATGTATTTTGGAGGTACTGCTCGTGTCTGACCGCCAGGTGTCGCTCTTCTCTCAGTTTCAAGATGCAGCTGTTGACCCTGAAAAACACCTTCTGAATAATGAATATGAGGCCGACAGGAATGGATAAAAGATTACAAATATGTTTTTAAGTTTGGTTCTCACAGATTATCAAATCAAAACGTGTTTCTTAACTAAACTTAATTCCTGTCAAGTCACCTGTAACTAAAAATGAGTGTATTGTTTTTGGTACATTGCAACAGAAGTGATTGATTTGCACTATTTACAAAATTTAATTCATTTGTAAAGGATCAATAACGTCAAGCTGAAATTAAATTAAATGCAATTAACTTCAGTTCAGATGCCGATAGTCTGAAACCTGCTGGTTTTACAGGTTTTTTTTTTCTCCCCTCTGCGCAGCTGCCGTCAGTCATTTACACCCATTTTATGTATGAATTCCTGATGATGCCAGCAGAGCGGTTTGATCTCCACAGAGCCTGACGACAGATCTTCTGTATAATAGATAAGATACTCTAAATGAAAGGCAGCATCTTAGAAAAAAAACTAAGATTTATTTTGTCATTTAAAAAAAATAATAACTTCATGGAAATACCCCATAACCAGAAACTATAATGCACGTAGAAGAGACGTCATAGTTTTGAAAATATACATTTTATAGACTTGCAGCTTCAGAGGGAATATCTCTCCTGAAATAAAAAATAAAAAAAATTTGAGCCAATTTAGAAAAAAAAACAAAAAACATTGAAGACGAATGGTGATAAATAATTAAAAAAAAAAAAAAAATCTCCATATTTGGCTTCTTTTTTTTTTTTTAAGGGACACAAACACAGCTGCAATGAAAAGGCATCAGTCCCATTTCACCTCCTCTTCATCATAATCACAGTGAAACGGGGCGCAGAGCTACATGGTTCACTTTCCTCCTTCCAGGCTGCCATGCTGCGTTCAGGTCACGTGGGAAGAAACAGCTGGATATTTTTTTTTTTTTACCGTTTGTGATCAATTTAAGGGGGTAAACAGACGAACTTGTGTCGAGTAAAATAACCCAAACGTCACGGCAGAGCAGGACTCTGTGATATATATATTGTTTAAAAGGCTGAGAGGAGTTATTATTAGCTGTTTAAATGTTCCTGCTTTGATCTCCTTATGTGCTTTAAAACAAGCTTACAAAAAAAGAAAAAGAAAGGCGGGAATCCTCTTGACTTTGAACCGTCAGATCAACGCTACCCACTATTCCCACCGGACCCTGAACGCAGCACAACATCAAAAGTCTTCAGGCAAAAAGTTAACTTTCTTCTTCACCTCCAGAGATAAAACAAAACAAAACAAAAGAAAAAAGGCATAAAATCAGGAGCTTCTTCTGTAATCGTGGAGGAAGATTCACACACAGGCGTCTACGTTTCCTCCCTCACAGTTTACGTTATCGCTGGTCGATGCTGAAAGTGGCAGCATTTGAATGAAGCTTGTCCAGTTATTAAAAAAAAACAAGTGTACTTTAAAAAAAAAAAAAAAAAGCTTTGAGAAACAAACTGTTACCTGAAAAACGTGAACTGTTCTTACGCGACAAAAAAAAAACACACCCGAAAACCGTCAAACTAACGAGACGAGAGGCAGTTGAGAAGCTTTGAGGGACAGTTTCACATGTCGGGGAATGAATTTGAGCAATAGCTTAGCATACGTTAGCTTAGCATACGTTAGCTTAGCATACATTAGCTTAGCATACGTTAGCTTAGCATAGCTCCAAGACTGGAAACAAGGTGGAAAACAGGCAGTGCCCTTCAAACACTTATTAATTAAACTATCCAGCAGTGTAACGACTCGATTAATTGATTAGTTGATTGGCAGGAAAATAATCACCAACTGTTTTGATAATCGTTGAATCATTTCGAGTCATTTTCTAATCAAACAAATGCTCAAATTTCTATGATTTCCAGCTCATTCAATGTCGACAGCGGGAGTGAAACGACATCCTGAGTCACTTCACGTCTACGTAAGGACGGGAGGTTTTAAAAATAGGTCTAACATTGTTCAATATTTATATTTCTTTATCTGTATTTAACAAACACCATTTCCCAGAAGCACCATGTCTGTAATAACAGAAAGATAAGGACACGGTAGACGGTGTTTAAAAATGCAGGAATTACAGTAAAAAAAAAACTAAAAATATAAAAGATGTTTATATGAATATAGACGATACATTTCTGTGTTTAAATTAATCTAATTCTAGTTTGTTAAACGGTTTCAAAAGTTTAAATTTCATTTGGAAAGTGATGGAAGTCAACACGTCTTTAAATAAGATCACGACTTGTTTTTTGAAAAGTGACAAACGCTGGACAGGAAGTGACATCGTGGCTTTGACTCTTTACGACGTGCGTATTCTGCTTTCGAGTCGTTCCCTCCTGTTTTTCCAGTCTTTAAACTCGAGCGCGGACGTGTTCGTTCGTTTTCTTCCCCAAAAAATGTTGAACTGCTCCTTTTATGAAACACCGAACAGACGCATGAACACACGGAGCAACACGGTCAGACTGAAGACAGGAACCATCACAGGGACACGTAGAGACACGGGACAGACCGACCTTCAGGTGGGGGTGGGTGGGTGGGTGTGTGCGAGGAGGCAATGTGTGTTCGAAACTGGTCACATGACTGCCAGTGAGCATTTATTCGGACAGACACGCTTCCCTTTGATGTTTGGACTTCAGTGTTTGTGTTGTTTGTGTTGTTATTGTTTATGTTGTTGTTTATGTTGTTGTTTGTGTTGTTGTTGATGTTGTTGTTTGTGTTGTTGTTGTTTATGTTGTTATTTGTGTTGTTGTTGTTATTGTTTATGTTGTTGTTTATGTTGTTGTTTGTGTTGTTGTTTGTGTTGTTGTTTATGTTGTTGTTTATGTTGTTATTTGTGTTGTTTGTGTCGTTGTTGTTTATGTTGTTGTTTATGTTGTTGTTGTTTATGTTGTTGTTTGTGTTGTTGTTTGTGTTGTTTGTGTCTCCCGGTGGGAGATTAAAGCAGCTCGTTTATCCTTTATTGATCTCGCTGTAGTGATTTGCCGTCACGGCGGCGCCGCGCCGTCACATTTCATACACGTCTGCTCCTCCGTCTGTTCGGCGGCGTTGATCTGTATCGGCTTCCTGCAGAGGTGCATTCTGGGTAAGGCTCTCCGCCCCCGTTTCGTGGACCCACTTTTAGGCGTAGCGGAGCACAGAGCCGTCAGTCAAGTCATCGAAGGGAGGGCTGACGATAAGGCTACATGTAATTTCCTCTTTTTATGTTGCCGCGGCAACAGGCAACCCCTCCTCTCCCCCTTCCTCCTCCCCTCCCCCCTCCGGAGACCTGAGCGCAGGGTTTTTTCGTGACGAGGTTCCCGTCCGTGCCTCCCGGCTCAGTGCGGGAGCAGCACCCGCTCCAGAGCGCACTGCAGGTGTTCCCAGTTCTTCCACAGCAGCGCCAGCACCGACACACCCACGCAGGTGAGCGCCAGGTGGAGGCGGCTGCGCAGCAGCGGCGCCGTGAACTTGGCCGCCGTGGAGACGCACACCAGGAGGACGGTGACGATGGCCAGCATGATGTTGATGCACTTCCCCAGCAGCACTTTGGCGTCGGTGTTCTCCAGCTGGACCGTCTGCTGCTGCTGCTGCTGCAGCTCCAGCTTCGACACGCGAGTCTGACACGACTCCAGGACCTCCTGCGCACACACACACACACACACACACACACACACACACACACACACACACACACGGTTAAGACAGTACGTCAGAGGGGAAAGGCGGTGAAGCTGGATCAGATATGAATTGACATGAGCTGCATTAGAAATGAACTGAAGTTGTGATTCACATTAGAAATGAATGAAAGACACTCAAGTTGTTTTTCTTCCGTCTCTCTCAGTCCTACTTGTCTTATTTTGTATTTTTTTTAAATGCCCAAAATTATGTTAAAAAAAAAAGCTCATTGAAACCTCCCCAGAGTCTGAGGTGACTCTAATTAAAACCGTAAAACATTCCATTTGCAATAGAAAATAAGTGTTTTGAGCCATTTTCCAAAGTAATTTTCTCCAAACTAAAACGACCTAAAACAACTACTTTCCCCTTTTAATTAGTAATAAATTACAAACTTCCTTCCTTAAACTGGAAAACAGTATGTTAATACTGGAGTTCTGGTTTCCTCTGCGTATTTAACTGATTTTAAAGTGCCGTACGTGTTCAGTTCGGTTTCATGTCCCGCGTTACCTGGATGTCGCGGGCCCTCTCGTAGGCCTGGTAGGCCACCTTCTCCTCGATGCTGGCCAGCTCCTGCTTCAGATTGCTGGTCTCGTGCTGGTGGAGCTCCGTCAGGTCGTTCAACTGGTCCTCCAGCCGCTCGTACCTGACGAGACACCACCAGGCAAAAGGAGGAGGTGGAGGGAGAAACGATGCATAATTGAGAGAGTGTGTGTGTGTGTGTGTGTGTGTGTGGGCGCGAAACAGTGCAGCAGTTCATCTGTGACTCGGCTGCTGGAGATGTTTTGCCCTTGGTTGACTTGGCAACCGTCTGGGGGATCGTGGGTTTATTTGTGGTTCACAAACGCTCATAAGAATAAACTCCGCCAGCAGCTCGTGTACAAACTAAATCTGGAGAGGTGTTAAGTCAAGTGTTAGTCAAGTTTTGGGAGTGAAGCACCTGCAGCAGAAGTATAAATATGTGTTACTTTAATGTGACAAATATAAAATCTGGATCAGCGATTCCAGACATTTTTTTTTTAGGGCTTGTGAGCAACATTTCTTCTGTTTGAAAGACTTTTGAAGGTCTGAGGAGTTTAAAGCATCTGGCAGAGCTTATTATTATTATTATTATTATTATTATTATTATTATTATTATTATCATTATTCATCAATCTGCACATTATTTTCTCAATTAATCATTTTGTCTTTGTCAGAAAATAGTGAATTATCTCGACCGTCACAAAAACCTAAATATATTCAGTTCACTGCTGCACATCCCCCAAAAAAATACATAAGATCCTCATAATTTGTATTGAATAAGTATCTTTTTTTAAATATTATTTCTTGCCATTTATATCTTCAAATATAGTTGCAGTGGAGACATGTAATCAATCCATGCATTTTCATTGCATGGCATCCAACAAAGAAATTTCTTTAATATGATAGTAATTTGTAAAATGTGACATTATATAAAAGCTGCTTCATCAAAAAAAAAAATCTAAAATATCCATTTTAATTTAGCTTAAAACTTTTCGTTCCTTACGAGCCAAATCTGGTAAAAATGAAGCACAAACAGAAGAAACGACACAAAAAAAATTCTTTAAAATCTGCCAAAAATACGAGCATTAAAATGTCATGAGTAAAAAGTAAAATAATAAAAAATAAAAAGCGCTCACCTGTATCGCTCCTCCTGCATCACCTGTGTGAAGTAGCTGTAGTCCCGTTTGAACTGCGTGTTCAGAGTCTCCATGTCCTCGGCCAGCTGGGCCTGAGAATCCCGGATCTCCCGCACCATGTCCAGCACCTCCACCAGGCGCCCGTTGGAGTCCGACCTCCCCGGGCCCCCCGACCCCGCCCCCGACCCGCCCGCCGGGTTCCCGTTGGAGTCGGCGGACGCGGACGTCCCCGTGGAGCACTCGTCGTCGCTCTGGTACTTGCTCGCCTTGGCGACGGTGGTGGCGCTGCCGCTCAGGCCCCTCGCCCCGCCATCCACCTGCAGCCCCGCCCCCGTCTCCATGGAGCTCTTCATGTGCGCGATGTTGTCGGCGCTGCCGAACTTGTTCCTGATGAGGTTGGCGAACTCCCGCGACTTGTTGAAGAAGAACGGCGGCGAGAGCGACACGCCGGGTCCGACGGTCTTCACCTTGTCCAGCGCCGGGTGGCGGCCGGTGGCGCTGATGTCCCGCAGGCTGCCCTCCTTGCTGTGGGTCCCCGACTCCTTGCTGCTGCCGTCCTTGTGGCAGTGCTTCCCGTTGGTCTCGCTGTCCTTCACGCGCCGGTGGTACTGCTCCAGCTTCCTCTGCAGCCGGGCGATGGTGTGAGCCGACTTCTGGTTCTTCTTCTCGAACACCTGACGTATTCGAGACACCTGCTGCTTGTCGGCGTTGTTCACCAGCTTCAGGTACTCGGCCACGTTCTGGTCCCGGGCCGTCTGCTCCACCTTCATCTGCTCCGTCACCTGAAGGGAGAGCAAACGGGACGGGAAAACTTAAAAAAATAACTGAAGGTTGCACGGATACTCATCCTGAACACTGACAGCGAATGACAGATTCTTAATTCATCTTTATGACGGTGAAATAACCTTGATGATGTTAGTGAAACATCTGTTTTATGTGGAATACAGATAAACAGCAGACTGAGCAGCTGCTTTTATGCTTCACCGGGTGTTGCGCCGTCTTTTTTCCACACGGACAGAAATAGATTTCTCTTTTTTGTTTTTTTTAAACTCCAATCACCTGTTAAAAAAGTGAAATATCACAACTTCCTTCCTGTTTATCACACTTTTTTTTGTATATTCCATCCGTGCACAGTTTTAAAATGACCTCCAGGCTAACAGCAGAAGGTCTAAATGTAGTAGTTGAAAGTGAAGGTTTATTTGGATTCACATTAAGATGCATTTATTGTGAAAAACAAGCATGAAATGGGGAAGAATCAGCCGTGGATTCAAACATGTTTTTGTGACGTTTTGACCTTTTGTGAAGCTGTTTTTCTAAAAACGATCTCTGTGTTTTGTTTGTCTCGTGCACACTCGAGGATGCACGTTGTTTCGCAATCCTCCGCTGATCTACAGGAGGCAGTGATTTGCCCCAAAAAAGAAAATGGCAAGAATGTGCTACGAGCTACTGTAGATTTAAACTGTTGGGAAAAAAAGGAAATTCACCCTGCAGCCGAGATTCACTCTAGTTTTGCTGAATAGCAGTAAATGTAAACATGTATTTTTGTTTGCTTGCAATAAAAAAAACCTTTGAATATTAAAGTACACGTATGGGCCCCTCCCCGCTCTGCAAAATCAAACGCAGTCGATCCACAAAGAGACAGCGAAGCAGGTGAGTCACGCCTCCTCTGACCTTGAGGATCTTCTGCTGCAGGCTGTCGATGCCCAGCGCTCCCTTGGTGAAGTCCAGACCCACGCCGTCGTGTCCGACGCTGTCCACCACGTCCAGGTTGGACTCCGAGCCGCCGCGACGCATCGGCACCGGGATGCTGAGGATGTTGACATCATAGCCGCTGCGCTCCGCCTGTGGACACGATGATGAGACATCAGGGCTGAGGCTAATGATTCATGATGAGTTAATGTGCACTTCCTTTTCAATGAATGATCGGTCTGTAAAATATTTACAAGAACGATTGTAACATGTCTTGAAACCTGACCGCACCCCGGGCATGTCAATCAAGCAGACGCGCCCCCAAACATAGCTCTGTTTGAGGGCTAAAATGTAATTAATGGCAAAATTATTTTCAGAAGGAGGAAATTTATCTAATGACGTCACAATGACTCGTGGAAAACATTCACTTTGTATTTCAGGAGAGAAGTTGATGCTTTTTGAATGGGGGTCTCCATAGAGAGGTTTTTGGATTCTGCCCCTAGTGGACCTCAGTGGTATTGCACTTTAAGTCACTACCACATTGATTTCTTTTTTTTTTTTTTAACCCGGAAGCTACGACCATTTTTATCTGTAGTCCGTGTGAGACGTGTGGTGCCAAAAGAAGCTTCCGAACCGGTCTTCGGGACACCTAAAGGCGACGTCACGCTACGTCCATTTATTTTTTTATATTCAGTCTTTGGGTGAAGATATTTTACTAAAAGCCACAAAATTCAAACAGCTGGCGGCGCTACATAAAAAAAAAAAATCTGATGATTTAACCCCGTGTTCACCGAGTTATTTCAGTCTGGACCAAAGTGGTGAGCGGACCGACCGACAAAATGACACTGCAGTGCACAAAGCTGCAGCGCCGGCTGAATGTGGGATGCCTTGATCACCACCTGAGAGAAAATACAAAAAAAAAAAGAAACCTCCTCTGGGTGCAGTAAATGCTCCATCGACAGTAAAAACCAGGCTTTACATCAGACACTGCAGTCTGTTCAGGCTTTCAGGCAGCACTACTGTAAAAACCTCAACAGTCTGCTATTGGTATAAAATAACAGGTGTGTTTATGTGGCATCAAGGGAAAAAAAAAAAGCTTCTTTCATCTCCTTTCCGTCTTCTGTCTCGCCTCGGCGAGAAAGAAAAGAAAACACGAGGGCAGAGGGAACAATAAAGAGCGTTCAAAGAGTATTGAGCGTGCAGCCTTGAGATGGGTCGTTGTGTTCAGACTGGAGGGAGAAAAGACAGCTGATGGGACATTTAAACGCGTCTTCAGACTGCACAATGGTCAGTTAGTGGAGCAGCGCACAGCCCCCCCCCCAACCCTCGAGTGCCTTTTGTTCGGGAAAATAAAAAAATAAAAAAATAAAAAATCCACTCTCTGCATTGACAAAAGCAGACGATTATGTAAGGCAACCTAAAATATGAGTATGTGGTAACTCTCGTTGCCACGGCAGCAAAGCACATGCACAGACTTAGCTCCAAAACACACACACACACACACACACACACACACACACACACACACACACACACACACACACACACACACACACACACACACACACACACACGGGGGCAAACTGCTGACATCCCCAGAGGGCGGGCTTATTCATTTAGTCTTTCTCTTACACACAGACGAGTAGACTACATGACACTTTAATTGTGTCCTGTGGCCGCCTGTGAAGCATCCTGCCGAGTCAGCAATCCCCCCCCCCGGCAGTGAGTAATAGTCCAACGGCATCAAACTAGAACTTTTTTTTATTTATTTTTTTTAAATCAGCCGATTATCATTCATGTAAACTGACTGTTCTGAATTGAGACGATTCTTCTTTCCAGTCTCCGAACGTCGCACATAAACGCGTCTGTCGGTCCGACCAGAAGGCGATGAAACGCAGCCAGAACAAAACCTGTTACGTAAATAAGGCGGTTACCGTCAACATCAAGTGAAAGCGTGTTATTAGTAGCCTCGAGAGTGGAAGATTTGCTCGGTTTTTCAAGACGAAATAAATAATCTGAAGGTTGTTTTTTTTGTTTTTTTCTAACTGTTGGGTCTATAAACGTCAGTTTTGTGCTCCTTCGCAATGTGAGAGCCAACAACACTTGAACACTCACCTCCCTAGAGTCACCATGTTTTTAAGATATTCTAGTCCAATTTCTTTTTTTTTTATCCCTTAAGAAAAGTCTGTTATGTTTTTTCCCGATGACTTACTTTATCTTCTGTTTTTCTATTGTGTTCTCTTCACTGCTCAGTTGTACTGCGTTTTTGTTTTCAAGTTTTGTCTCTCCATGTGATTCACTAGACGCTATTTCAGATGGAGAGATGCTGAAGTAATTTCATTTTTAATCTCCCAATTGGTTTCTGTGCGTCTAAAACAGAAACAAACACGACTCCGTCAAAACAAGACGAAGTATGTGGCTGGAAATGCTAGAGCGCTCTTAATTTGAAAGGAGGACTTTTAATTTGAAAAAAAAAAAAAAAACACAGGAAGTCATGTCCTTTGGCCAACCACGTGGTGAAACTTTCAGTGACTGATTTTTTTGTGTTTGCAGGGATTTTATACGTCAAAGTTTGTTTACATTTCTTAGTGTGTCACTTTATCTGTAAATAAAGTGTTTTGTAGCTCTAAATCGGATCAATTTGATATTTCTTGCAGATATTCTTGGTATTTATGGGTTTATGGGTAACGTAGGCGCCAGGTTTTTGTTGAGAAGGAAGAATGTGTGAAATAAAAACAGATGCAACCTCTGGTTCTGCTTTATCATGAATGCAACTGGGTCCAAATGTCATTCAAAAACTCCCACTCTGTATAATCTTAAATACCCAGAAACAATACCATTAGTTTTGGCATTTGGCCGTGACCTCTGCCCTCAATAACAGAAAGTCTCTAATCTCTAAATATCAATATTGATGGAGCTTTTCATAGTAGCAGCGTCCTCTGGTTGAAACCGTGGGTGGCAAAAGGTTAATAAGAAAAGTAATGAGCAGATAATTGATGATGCAGTCATTTTCAGTTGCAGCCTGCGTTAGCAGAAAGAATGTCACAATCAATACGCGAGTCCCACTTTAATAAACGCGACACAGGACGTCATCGTTTTATGTTTTTCGCTGCCTCTGCCATACAAACGCTGTGGTCATAAATCCGCGGGGTGGATTGAAGAGTTAAAACGCGCTCGGCAGGCCACGCACGTATCGGACATCCAGTGGAGAGTGGGTTTGAGGGCAGGAGTGGGAAATTATTACCATGTGAACACACATGTCAGGGAGGACACACGTGTCTGTGTTACAGAGCAGATATCCGGTTACTGCTCGGCCCGTGACCCTGACCGCGCCGGGGCCATTTAGATTATTATACAGATGGGTGGACGACTGAGCCAAAACACACAAACAACACACCGTTGTGTTCGTCCACTGGGAGATGAATAAACTAGAAAATTCAACTCCGCTCCGAGACATGAAAAATGGATGACTGGAAGTGAACGCAGGGAAACACGGACTGCGGCCGATTTCCTCGGAGAGAACGAAGATCGGACATAAAATGTGCCGCGAAAATGCTGCGTTAGATTTTCCTACAGCAGTGAAGAACTAAGCAGAACATGTAAAGTCCTGGTGGTTTAGCTGGTTAATTTACATACATCTGTAACATCTGGAAGATTCAATGCAAACAAACAGCATCTGTCTAAAAAAAAAAAAAAAGGTCAAGTACTCTGCTGCTTCTATCGAGGGAAACTGATCTCTTCACCCACACAAGCAGCCACGAAAACAGCTTTTAATTTGGAGATTTGGGGAAATGAATCAATGACAGCTTTGGTAATCTGTCTTTGACGCCGGAGAACGAGTCGCAGCAGGAGAAAGTGTTTCACGGAGTTCACTCAGAGCTTCCAGTGACTCAACCGACAGTTGATTTAATGGTTTAATGCTTTCGCACCATCGGTGCTCGGGCCCTAATAATGTTTGACTTTCTTTTTCATGGCAATTCAACCAATACGTGTTATGACATTGCACTAAAAACAGAAAATCCCAACCTCGTGGTGGGTCAAGAGGAAAAATCTCGTCATGTAATCTGTAGCACTCATCCTTTGAGGATTGCGGAAATCTGTACCAACTTTCATGCCAATACATCCGATATTTGTTGAGATAGGGCTCACACGCTGACAAAATGCCATTTTCAATCCAAAGAGCCACATTTAAAATCTCTTACTGAGTATTTAAGAGGTGCAGAACTGAAAAAACAAAAAACAATGCCACTAGATAAAAGTCGAGGAATCAGCAGAATACATTTTTAATTTTCCAAAATTCATGGGAATCCAACCAACATCTGTTGAGATATATTTAACTCAAAACAGAAAAATTCCAACCTCAGAGGAAAAGAGTTAGATTCAGAGCATCGTCTGACCTGTAGGACTCATCAATACCAACTTTCATGCCAATATGTACAGAAGCTGTTGAAATATTTCAGTGTGTATATAAAAAAAATAACCTTCAGTCCCTACAGCAATAATTAAAAAAAAAAAAAAAAGTCTATGGGTGACATGAAAATAACCATCAGTTGAAGCCCAAACTATGAGAAATTCAACAAAAATCAACATGTGGAGCATAAAAAAATGAGAAGTCTGATTCGCGTTGGTTTCCTGTATTCAAAGTGAAAGATTAGAGAGTGGAGACGAAGCTCGGTTGGTGTTGGCACTGGATGCGATGAGGAGCGCGAGCGGGCCAAGCGAGTGCTACTCCAACTCCCACTGGGGCGGCACATCTGATGGAGCAGTGAGTGGATGGACCTTGCCACGGGGAGACAAATGGCCTGGCACACAAACGCACAGGAAACCGCCAAGGGGAACCTTTTGTCTTTTGTCCCGTCGCCCCCAGCAGCTATTTATTCCTGCCTCCGATCCATCAATCCGTTTTCCACCAACATGAGCCAGAGGTAGTCCGAAACGAGGAGACGGTAAACAAGTTGTCCCCTCGTGAATCCGACCCCTCCCCCTCTCATCCTCTTCGGCTAATCAGTGTATCGCCGATACGCAACACTTTGTCAAAACGCAATCAGCCACTGTCCGCCGGTGACGAATGAATAAAATTGATCGCCCGGCGCTAATCAATCAACTGAAGGCTGTTTAAGGGCGGCGGTTTCATCCATTCAAAATGTGAGGCTGTGACACTTCTCTTTGATAAACTAGATTTACGAGAGGTGTTGGTAGACGATAAAGAAGCTATTTTCTAACATTTTATAGATAAAAACAGGTCATCGAGGACATTAAAGGAAGATTAAAGAATGAAAATAATGGTTAGCTGCAGCCTTAATACGGCAAAAGACCCGGTCAACGATGGCAGCTGCACTTTTGTTTATCTTTTTCTGCAGAAACAAAACAGTCGATTAAATTATCATTTAATAAAAGCTTGCGGGAGCTTCTGTTGTTTGGGTTGTTAACTGGATATAATGAGCAATCTAAAGACACCTTGAGTTCATTGTTTTCTAACAACACAGACCAAATGATTAATCAAAAAAAAAAAAAAAAAAAAAAAAAAAAAAAAAATCTACTTAAATACTCGTTTTTCATTTATATGATAAAAGGAAGAATTAAACGTGTGAAAACAAATAATGACTCGAGCCCACATTATTATGTGCCCGTCCTTACGAATGAGTGCTAACAACAGTGAACGTGACGGATTAAAGCACATTAGTCATCTGCTCGTCGGCTCTAGCCCAGCGTGGGGCCACACACTGTTATGAACCGGCACACCAGATTAAAACTGGTGTGCCGGTTTTAGTGTTTGGGGGGAGGGAGAGATTTTGAGAGATATTGTGAAGGGGGGGGATGTTTAAAGGCAGGTTAAAGGCTTCCACAACATAATTAAGTCACTTCAAATAATCGTCTCGTACATGATCGGAGGTCAGAAGGTCGCCTTCACGCAACATATGTAGTTTCGAGTTATGTCGCAACTGCCAAGTAACCGCGGCAACGATCCTCGAACATACATCAACGACACCACAAACTCAAACTTTGAGCAAGTCTACGAGTCGACGGTAGCTCGGCGAGGCACAGCTGATCTAACACGCCGATAATGAGCTGACTTTGTTCACCATCTCACTTTAAAGTGCTACCGTGCTATTTAGCTTATTAGCACTAAATGCACAAAAACAGTCGAGGCTGATGAATGTAAACATTTTACTCAGTGGACCAACCAGCTGGGAACCATGAATGTCTGCGCGAAATTTAGTATCTTTTCATCGAGGAAACTTTGGGATATTAAAGGTCCATATATTGTATAAATTCAGATTTTCTTTTTTTGATTATAAATCATGTGTATCTGCTGAATAAATACTGTGAAAGAGTACAGGTACAGATACAGACACAAAACAAGCTTTTTCTTGGTAGAGCTCCAGAGAAAGGCTTCAGAGAAGAAATATTTTTGGTTCTTAAAACTAAAAAAAAAACCATCTTATGGAAAGCAACACTGCAGATAAAACCCCAGAAAAGTGTAAAATATGGGACCTTTAATATTTTCAACATGCCGGTGTGCCAGTATGTGTGCAGGATTCAATGACGTTTGTACCAAATTTCCTGGCGATATATCCAGTAGTTGTTGGGATATTTAAGACCAAACATACCACCATTGCCATCCATACAACATCACAACCAGCTTACTTCAACAAAGGATGTTGATTTCTAAATATTCCTGTTTTAGACCATGCGTGATACTCTTAAAAATAACCCTAAAAATAAAACACTGCCACTTTGCCTCTTATGTTGACCCCCTCCTACATTCTCAGCATAAAAAAAAAAAAACACACACACAGCAGGTCTTTGGAAAAATATGGAGGCACTCAGAAACAACTTAGTTTTGAAAAGATTAATCCAGCAAACCCTCCGACTATAGATTTTCCAAGGCCGCTCTGTTCCAACAGAGTTGAGAAGAACACAGACGAGTGTCCCTGGTTGTTTTTTGTTTTTCTTTACTTCCTGAGGGCTCCACAGGAAATGCATCACGCTGCCACGAGATAAAGGTACACGTCACACAAAACCACAGGCTCCACCTGCAATTGTAATCAAATCCATTCAAATCTGCGAGTCCTAAATCAACTCTGGCAAATGATCTGGAACTATTTCTGGAACAAAGCAAACAAAAATGGGCACAGAAGTACTGATTTCTTTCTGTACGAATAATGAATAAAACAAAGTCTCACACTGGGTTCTTAACAGTGCTGTGCATCATCTAGATTACATTGTGGGATATTAAACCCTGTGTTGTATAATTTTCACATTATCTTCACATGATCTTAATGAGGCTCCGGCTCCATAAATTTCTTTTTTTTTTTTTTGTCTTCGATGCTGTGCTTCTCTTATCTGCTCGGTTGGTTTAAATGGAGCTCATTTTCATAATTAAGAAAAGAAAATCGATATTGAAGCCAGCAACGAAATGTTTAGAAACCAGCTGTTGTTTCTAAACTGTATTCAAATCACGTACTAAGTTAGAAAAGTAGTTCACCTACGTGGGGATTAAATGTTTTTTTTTTTTTAAAAAGCAGGACAGTTTAAAGGTGAAATGAGACATCGGGTTCATGGGAATTGGACCGGAGAGCCTCCTGTCTGGAGGGGATCAGCTGGGACTCCTGTGACCCAGGAGAGGAGCCTCCTGTGGGGACGAGGAGCTGGCAGACAGACGCACATTCCCGTGGGGGCTCCGGAGATTCGACCGAAAATCACAGAGAGAAAGCAGAGAGAAAAACAGGGCGCGGAACAGATGGAAAACGGGAGACGGAGATAGAATACAAACACATCCAGCACCGTAACGACCTTTAAATAGGAGCGAAATTTAACCTTTTTTTTTTTTTTTTTTTTTTCCCTTATTATAGAGGTTTTATCTGATATGAAAAGTGCCGTGAGATGTACAGACTTGCAATATTGAATAAAAACTAAAACTGACGTGACTACGTGATAATTCAAATATATCTTTTACTTCTGAATGTATCTTGATCACATCCTGTTATTTTAGAAAAATTATGTCGTCCAAATTTATGATTCCAAACAGATTATAAATGAAAAACGTCAAAATGAGTTACAGAAAGCACACATTACATTCTGTGACGACGTTTGTTTGCGTAATAGCGGGACAAAGTTTACTGCGTTTAACTTCATAAAAATATGTTGGACACTTTAACTAAGGCTCCAACTAACAATTACTTCCCTTAATTAATCTGCAGTTTACTTTTTCATTGATTGTTTTGATTATAAAATGTCACAAAGGAGTGAAAAAACAGACATCACAAGTTCCTGAAGACCAACCTGCTTCGTTTTGTCTGATCAACAGTAAAAACATGAACTGTATGTATGTTTATTTGTACATGTGTTTTGTTTTCCTGATATTTATCTTGTGGTCTTGATTATTCGGACTGTTTCTAACTGTAAAAAGGATATTTTTGAGGTTCACTTAGTAATCATTGATGTGGTTGAGCGATATAAACATACAACTTTATTTACTTAATTTGATTTTTAGGTGTTGTTGACAGTCAGAGCAGAAAGATCCACACACTTGGAAACACGTGATCTGACAACTTCGCCTTTGTTTTACCTTCAGTAATACACACACACACACACACACACACACACACACACACACACTAGTTAGAGCCCAGGATGATGTCAGACGCTTGCAATCACTTTGATGGATCTCTCTTCAACAGATCTTCTCTCTTCAACAGTCTTCTTCACTTCCCTTCAAATTATTTACAAATTGCCGACACTGCACTCAGTCCCCTCGTTATTCACTGAAGATTGCAATTTCCATCATCGCAGCACTTCCTTCCAATCACCGCTGCTCTCGCTATCATTTATAATTCTGGACTTCATTTGATTCAAGGGCACTTTAATCAAGTGTCAGACTCTCGTCTCGACCACTTCCGTGCTGACAATCTCTGCAAGTGAGCGATGACGGGCAGACAACAGACCGGTGAGGTGGCGATGAAGACCAGAAGGAATCAACGGGAAGCATCCCGACCGTCTTCGGGCCGGACAATTGATTTGTGTATCAGGATGCGAAGCAGGTGTGACGGGATAACTGAGCGAAGCACCGGCAGAACTAATTAACTACGGAGCTGAAAACGGTGAATATAATTATTTAAAATGACATTAGGATGATTAATACAAAAACTGGAAGAGCGTTTAGTTTGAAAGCAAAACCATGTTTAGGCTGACTGATCTCACATTATGGAAGACATGCTAATAGAGGTCGTGACTCTCGACTGGCCTGAGAGGAACGAGAGGTCAAAGGTGAACTGGAGCAGGATTAATACCAAGTTTCTGAAACAGAACATTTTTTTAACGGAGTCACATAACTTCCTGAAATTTGCTCCGTGACTTTTTCAAAGCGGCGAGATAAGACATGAAACGCAGGCCAATTTCCCGCCGGCGCTGCGCAGCTCCTCGGACTGAGATGTCCGTCCGTACAGTACGAGAGTGTCGGAGCGGCGCAGCGTCACGGCCGACGAAAAAGCCCCCGGAGCCTCATTAGGAAACCGCAGAAGGAGGGATGAGGGTGGAAGGGCACGTCGGACCGAGTCAGAGGCCGACGGAGACATCCTGCTCTCATCCTCTCGATTATTCGCCATCACGCCGCGACCACTTACGATGCTCCTGAGGGAAAGACGGCTGCGGACCGCCGACGGAGGCCGACTACGAATCTACGAAGTGACGGAGAACAGGCGGTTCCGCAGGAGTTAAACGCAGCGGATTAAGATCTGAAATTATGTTTAAAAAGAAGCCAGCAGACATGAGAGCAACCAAAAGCTCAAATCTGCCCGAGGAGTTGAGTTTTCTGGAAATTGTGTCAAATATTCTGCTGAAAATTTGAATGGAATACTTGCAATGCCAAAACGTATGACATTTAACAGGTGTAAAGTTGACCATGTTAAACCTTTTAGCTTAGCATGTTCGCATGCTGAACTACAGAAAATAAAGCGAAGCTAATATGTTTTGCAGTTGTCAAAAAAAACCAAAAAAAAAACGTGTTGGACAAATTGTGACCTGATGAGGACACGAAAGGAAAGTTGATCTTCTGGAGAAGATTAAACTGAGCTGAATTTTGTGCCAATCCAAACAACTGAGTTTTTTTTGTTTTTGTTTTAAACTTTGACTTCCTGGTGACATCACACGAACAGGTCAGGCGATCCCCATTTAAAACAATGGATAAATATGTGCAAACTTTCACACCGACCAAATTACCTTCCCCACCGCACTCGAGTCTAAAAACGGCCCGTTCTGCATCCCATTGTGCGCCTCTGAACATTCGAACCCCCGTTTTTTCCTAAAGCTCCTCCACCTCCCGATGCAGAGCGGCGGCCGCTGCTCGTCTCTCCTCTCCAGCAGCACGAGAGTCGACTCAACGGCCTCTCGTCGCACACACTCGGCATTTTTGAAGAGGGGAAACTATCGGAGCAGAACGGTCCTCGTGATTTGTTTGGAGATCGGTCCGGATGTTAAACGCAGCACGCAGCTGCTGATCTTTTCGGTAATCTGCTCTTATAATGTTTTGTGGTAATTACACTAATGCCTCCGAGTGAATGGCGATGATGATATTTGACGGCGACGAGCTATTTTTAGAGGAGGCTCATTAAAGTTTGTTTTTACGTGCGACACTTCCCAACAATGCAAAGGGGATCATTTAAACTCAGGTGGTGGTTTCACAGCCAAACACAAAAGAACTGCACAACACTGGTGTGATAACGACACTGGAGAGAAACTAGAAAAATGCAGCCGGTCAATAAATCAGAGAGAAACGGAGAGTCGTGGACGGGCGTCGAGTTAAAATCAATCAACTGTTGGCGATTCATTGACCAACACGGGAGCTCAGCAGCAATTAATTTGGAAAAACAACAACAACAACAACAACACGCATCTTTGAAACGGAGGGTTTGTCTGATCTCCATGTGTGTTTTGTAAATGACCTGCTTTACACAACACGTACAGTTTGAGACTCCATAAAAAAAAAAAAAATTAAAAAAAGTTGTAATCCCGCCTCCTCTTCTCTTGTAATCTGAGATTTTAATCCGTGCTTTGCAGAGCAAAGATTACCCAGCATCCCTCGCTGTGCCCGTTCAAAAAGCAGCCTCACAAAACGCTCGGCAGAGGTGACGATCCAGATGTGTGAGGGTGTAATCTTTAGAAAAAAAAACAAAAGACAGAAATAGTGAGAGAGAGAGATTTAAAGGGTGCGGATGAGGAAGCGAAGGAGGAGGAAGGGAGTGAGGCCGAGAGAAAAAAAAATCCTGCCCGCTGAAAAACCAGCGAAGGTCAGCGTTTGAAGTCCACAAGTGGATCGTCCGAGTCAGATTACAGCTTCAAAAAGAGAGTAAAGGTCAAAGTTCGCGAGGCGGCCCTTTCATGGAACATTTTAAATCTCGAACCACAACGTACGGGTTGCAGAGGCGGCCTGTCCACTGCGTGCAGCTGAATATCAGCCGCCGCGTTGACCCTCCTGCTAACCACACAGATGAAGGAGTCGTTATAAAACCCCTCATGGGATTATTCTGAAGCATTAACCAACAACAGAGCAAAAAAAAAATAAAAAGTGACCTCCGTGCAATGTCCATGCAACGTCTCTGAAAATAAATACACTTATTTTAATACAAACATAAAAGATATAACAAATATAGAAGACTCAGCGCTGACATGTAGGCACTACTGAATTATTCATGTTGTAATTTAAATAATTTCAATACCACTTAACGCAGTTGAGCACTGTAAGTGGAAAACCATCTATATGAATTCTTCTGTTATTGCCTTTATTTAATTTTTTAAATTTCCAATAATCATAACAATGTATGTATGTATTTAAATTGCTCAAACTCAATAAACTCAATTCAGATCTATAAAATTCAAGTCAAATCAAAAATTGCTTGTAATGGCTTTATTCAGGTCTAAAAAAAAAATCAGGATGTCACCACATGCAGTAGCTCGCTGGTTCTCAACTGGTGGGTCGGGACCCGAAAGTTGGTCGCGAAAGTTTTCGAGCAAAAAAAAAAAAAAAAAAAAAGCAACCTTTTACTTTGAAGTCTACAGAACTGCTGCTACTGCTGCTCAGCTTTTACTTTGAAGGACATAGACACTGCTGTTTGCACCAGCGTTGCCGTGACAACGGGAAGCCGAACTGACGTAACATCAGTAGTTAGCTCGTAGTAAAGCATTGGAAGGACCAGAGACATTTTTGTTTCATATTTCAGATTCTTGATACTTGATCAGCAGTTTAAAAATGTTGAGAAGCACATGGCACTATTTTTGTTTTGTTTATTTCACGCTTTAACAGCAAAATAAGGCACACACGTGCTACTGCACTATTTTTGGGAAATAAATTTGAGCGGCTCAAACATTTGCTCAAACAGAGTCTGATTCCTTTCAATAATAAAAGATGATGTGAAGGCTTTTCTCCGCTTATCTTTTACATCATCTCATACTTTTATCTCTCTCCTCTTGAGTTTCAAGAAAAATATTCAGCAAACTCAAAAAAAACCATTAAAAGCTCTTGCAGTCCATTAATTTATAACCAGCGGGTGAAAGACGGGAGAAAACATCTACACAGCTCGTCCTGTGATGGAAGAAACTCCGTCATCGGGATGACTGACGTTGAGGTTTGTTTTCGTCTCCCTGCCCAAAAGACGTCACAGCAGCTAACGCCCATTTCTGACATACTTGCAAGTGCATGAACCGGATATCACAGCAGGACACGGTGCTCTTCATCCTTTTCTTCCTGCTGTGTGTTCAAAAAGATCTTTGATCCCCCGCTGATTCAACTTTGTGGTTATTTTAGAGGCTGCAGTTTTGTGGTGCTGCTAAAATTGCATTAAAGGTGTTTCTAATACAGAAATCCACCAGCAAAAAAAAAAAAATAGTCTCCAAATTAACCATAAAGTTGAGGCAATTTATAGGTCAGACTGCATCCGTTTTCCCCGACAGTCTAAAATGAGCCAATCAGTCTGGAGAGAAACGTCAGCGTGAAACAGCTCATCCGCTCAGTGAGACGCTGAAAGTTCAAATGAATCTTTAAAGCGAGAATTGAGTGACATTTTTCATCTTGCGAGAAGCCGAGCAGCCGTTTGTGCTCCGGCCGTCTCCGCTACTCGTTCCAGCTCCTCGCTGTCAGCTCGGATGATTATTTTCACGGTTCAGTCCGAACGCTGCGTGTTCACAACAGCTTCAGGTCTGCTTCAGCAGCTAAAAACAGGAGGTCGAGAAAATAAAAAAAATAAAAAATAAAAAAATCAGTGAGAGCAGGTTTTTGCACTGCAGCCAGCAGCGTCAACACTCGCTGGGATGACGAAGCTCATCGTCGATAGAAGAAGTGCTGCCATGAAAATCACCGGCATCTGTTAAGTTTGTGTGATTTTGATTCCGAGTAGGTGACAATGAGCCACTAGAAACACTCTGCATCTGTAAACTCAAACAAACCAAAACAGGAAACACAGGCAGACCGCTGCAGAGTCCCACTTCTACCAACTGTCGCTATAAAACCATCTATATCTTACTAATGAAATACAAACCCCTACAGTATACTATTCATAGCAGTCAGCATACAAGAAGTCAGTATATTTAATAATAAAAGCAATAAAAGCCAGGGCTGCGCACTCCAACGAGTAGAGCAGGCGACTGGAGCTCGAGGTTCTCCAGCCAGCTCCTAGTGGCCGTCAGGGGTGTTGCACTTGCAGGCACTTTCTGAATTGGCTTCACTTTTCAGTCAATGTTTTGAACCAGCAGAATATCTGTGCCGAGCAAAAAGCGACCAAGTTTAAACTAGCAGAGCGACATTTGTATTTTGTTTAAAAAAAAATAACAATTCCCAAACTTAATCCCTCCATATATATATATATATATATAAAAAAAAAACTCTCGGCCATTGAGACTCTCTATAGACACACATACTGTACAATCCATTCTGTATTTAGATACCAAATGTAACAAGCTACGCTCCACACCTCCAGAGAGACGCTCCATTTTTGGATGCCTGATTCAGGACACAGTGTGTTCAGAACACAACACTGTTCTGCACTTAAAAGCGCGCGCACACACACACACACACACACACACACACATGCACGCACTGACGCACCGACAAGCTTACAAGAGCCGAGAAACGTTGGCGAGAGCACAAGCCAGAGGTATCGAGATACGACTCCCCGAGTATAGTAACTCTGAAATGTGTCCATGCACTCTGAATGAGTTCACAAACAACCGCATGCAAAATCCCAGCTGTCAATCACATAACAATGACGGGAAGGTGTGTGGCGACTGCACTCAAATAGCCATGACTTCATTTACATGTGTTTTAGGTATTTTTAATCTGCATTATTTACTTGTGTAACTTGAGTTGGGTTTTTTTTTTTGTCTCAAGGGTTTCTTCTTTCTCGTGTTCTCTTAGCCGACATGTTGTTGTTTTGTTTTTTTTACTCTGGTGGAGAATAAAGTTGCATTTCATTTGAGAAAATGTCAGAATATAGTATAAAATGTAGAGCTGGAAGAATCACCCAAGTAGTCGAGTGAGAGAAAATTAATCTGCAACAAGTTTGGTGATCGATTGATTGTTTTTTTATGCAAATATTTCCAATAAATGATTTGTTTCTAACACAACACAAACACAACAAAACCAACAGTGTGAACAGTTGTAATGGACATTTTTGCACCATTATTCTGACATTTCGGATGAAAGAGCACAAGATGATGTCTTGAAATCTCTTGTGTCTGACTAATAATCCAAAACAGCCAAATAAGTCAATTTACAATGATGTGAATCACAGAAAAACAACAAACTTCCACATTCAAGAAGCCAGAAAAGCCAAAGTAATGAGACGACCGCTTGATATACGAGTATTCATCAAGTATCAAATTTAGTTCATGAGTAGACTTATTGTTTTCAGCTCTATGTCTGACAGCTATGTGATTAAATACACTTCACAGCTCCACATTAGGGAGGGAGGGTGGGAGAGGGAGGAGGACGGGGGGGCAGCAACACAGGATCTCTTTGACGGGCAGAGTATTTGTACCTTAGTTAATCTGCACCGTGTTACTCACACACCTGGCATCACTGCTGGTAGGTGTCAATTCACTGTCATTTTAGCCCACTCAATCCCTAATCCAAAAACACAGGGGGTGGAGGGTAGGGGTGGGGGGTGGACCTGTGTACCTACATGAGAAACGTCTCGTTAATTTGCATTTCTCTTGTTGCGCGGCCTCCTTCCTCCTCCTCCTCCTCCTTCCTCCTCTTCCTCCTCCTCCCGCTCACAGGCTCCCTCATCTTAATAACTTTAAGCGTCATTTATTCCAGGATACGACACACAGAGTGTGTGTGTGTGTGTGTGTGTGTGTGTGTGTGTGTGTGTGTGTGTGTGTAGGGTGGGGAGAATGGATTCCACCCGTTGCCCTGACAACAGACGCGATCGAGCAGAGCCAGCCTTGCACCTCGATGTAAACACCAACGAGGCGAGGCGAAAGGAGAGCATCAGTCAGCTCCCATTGAACTCCCCCCATTTATTCTCTCTCAATGGCCGAACAATGGCCGAGCCTCAACTCATCACTGGAATTTGTGGCGTGCGCACGTGTGTGCGTGTGTGTGTGTGTGTGTGTGTGTGTGTGCGCGCACCATAAAACTAAGCCTGCTACAAAAAAGAAAAAAGAAAAAGCTGTTTTCCTGCTTCCTAGTAGAGCAAAAAAAAAAAAAAAAGAAGAAGCTCTAACTTGAACCTGTTGCATTCAATCAGCTGTTGTGGAAAATCCATAAACCCTCGAAGGCCGGGAACAAATTATACAACTTGTAAGCTCCGTTTTCTACCAATCTGTCGTCTCCGGGTCGTGTAAGGAACATGAACATGTAGCCTGGTACCTTTTAGCTGAGACAGAAGCGGTGGCCGCAGCTCAGGATTATTTTCCTTATTGATTAATATGTTAATATTATATATTATAGTGTTTGTTTTTAGTGGTGATGAAATGAAAAAAGCGTAAAAAAGAAGACAAGGTTGGAGAATTTGGAGAGAAGCTTTAGAAGCTGGAACCGAATTACATTTTATAGTTTTGATTGATAAATGGCTGGAATAATTAGCTGATTATTTGATCAGACGGTCAACAGAGGAATAATCAGCATCAAATTTGATAATCGATGATTCTTAAAAGTTGCTTTTGCAGCTAAAATGGTTTCAGCCTCTTAAAAAGTCCGATTTACTTCTTGTCTTGTGACTTTTTAAGATCAATCAGATGGGTAATAAAGACATGATAGGTCAGATTAATCAATAATACATGTACTAGTTGCTGAGCTTCAACTTTCAGGTCAGAAGTAAAATAAATAAATATTTGTGAGGAATATTGACAAGATTCAAAGTACAGACAGTGTTTAGTTGTATATTTTTCATGCAATTTTAAATCTGTCGTATATAGCGAAGTCGGATTATGAGCTTTTCTCGGGGTGTTTGTTAATCCAACACTGCAGCCTGTGCGCGATGACTTTCTCGGGCAAAACAATCAAAAACGCACAAACAAAACCGGACGCGACGTCACGCGCGCTATTTTTAAGAAGAGAAAATAAATTCCCGTTGCCAAGAATGTGAAATAAAAATAAATAAAGAAATGAATAAGAAAAAAAAAACCTCGGGAAAGACAATCTCCTATTTCACTGGCAAGAGAAGAGAAAAGTCTTACGAACACGCTGGCGCCCGGAGGGAATACTATCAGGAGGAGGAAGCACGCCCCCGTCCTCTTCCTCCGGATCAAAAACACAACACAAGCCCGGCTCGCACAACAACCAAAACCCTCTCTTTGAAAGTGATCTAATGATAGCGATGCATTAACTACACACCCACACACACAACTGTGAAATAAACACACAAACACACACAAAATGCCTGACTGTGCATCTTTTTTTTTTTCCTTCTCCCCTGCTGCCTTGAACAAACACGGGCGCTCAATAGACTCAAATATGAGATGCTTCATCGAGGAAATGATGTCGGAAGACGTGGAGGTTTCGCGATACCCGAGATCAAGACGCTCTTTCAGACGGAGACGCTGCCGGATCGCTGCGGGTTGTTTGTGGCGTTAAGCCGGTAAATCTCGACAGTGGCTCTCCGGGTGTTTTCAGAAACCTGCCGTTTGTTTGTTTGTTTGTTTGCTCTGAAACAGAAACGAACTGCCTCTGATTTTTTATTTTTTATTTTTTAGGCAGGTTTGAAAACGCCCTCAGAATTAGTCACCGCGTTGTTAATCCGGAGTTCAGGGCGGCGTTATGAGCATTTATGGAGTCACATCTGAACCGACCATAAATGCTCGCGTCGTTGCGCAACTGACTTTCTGTTATATGAACATATTGTTTTATGTAAACAAAAAGTTATGTTTACATTTCGCGCCACAATACGCTGGCTGTGTCCTTCAGGTGTAAGAAATACGATAATCTGCAGAATAATCAATTATGAAATTAAACATTTGTTGCAGCTATTTTTATTTTATTGATTTTATCTCTTTTTTTTTTTTATCATCTTCATTTCCAGAGTACTAAAGACAACGGAAACATTTAGGGATAATTTGCAAAGGGGGCGTATAACTGATGACGTTATTAAAAGAGCACCAGTCAAACCTCCATCGGTGAACAACGACGTGGACACAACGATGGAAAGATGACATATCTGTTGTCCGGCTGCTTTTAGACAGATGATTATTAGACTATTCTCACCATTTACGCAGGCAGATCAAATAATGTAATTATCATAAAAGGGCTAAATATGAGCCCCCCCCCCCCCCAAAACAAAAGCAGCAAACCGTCTTATTTAAGAAGCTGAACTCAGTCCAGGACTTTAGACTAACTTATCAAAAATAGTTCCTGATGTATTCAGTTCGTCCACCGGGCCAATGCCTCCGTCAACAACATCAGATGATCCGAGTTTCCGACCAGCTGAGAATCACTGGTTACCAAAACAATAGCGTCAACAAGGGGGGGAGGTGCTGCGTCTCCTGACTGGAGGCAACAGATCCTCCTCCTCCTCCTCATCTCCCGAGCGTCGTCAAATGAAGATGAACAAGTGCGGACGTTTTCCTCCCGCCAGTTCATGAAAAAAGGTGCTGCGGAAAGCCTCCGCGTGTTATCTCGTGTACCTGAACGCACCGCCGCCGCTCAGCCGACAGCAGGGCGCCGTACCGCGGAGACACGGCTCACAGTTGTGTATGTGGGTGTCAGCTGGCAAAGAAAAAAAAAAAAAAAATCAAAAATACCGTTCCCACATCTCAAAAAGGACTGCGGCTCTTTTACCGATTTCATTCAGATTAAGTCACGGGAGAAAGCTGCGATCTTAAAGCGGCATTTGGGACCTTGAACGTGACGTTTCCTCTCGAGCAGAGGTCTCAACGAAGACCCGCTCCTCTTCAGTCAGCTGTCATAACTGTCGGCCGGCACGTCAGCTTTGATTGTTTTGTACGGTGTTTCCGCAAACTGGGTCGCGGAAGAAAGAGTTCTTCTGTCATAACACGTCATGTTGTTCGACCTGCAGGAGGAAGACTGACAGGAGCGTGTCATGTGTGGCATCTCGTGTGTTTGCCGTCTTCAGAGGAACTTCTTTGGTATCCCTTGCGAGTCCGTATCCACGATCATACGATGATATGACAGAGAAAACGCTCACATTAAATCAAGGCAACACCTGCTGGGACGGACAGACCGGATTAACCTGCTCCGTTACCGGTTTACCCCCGCGAGGTGCCGTAATTAGTCCTTGGCTTTCGCAAGCAGTCAACATGATGTCTGGATCATAAAAAAAACAAAAACAACATCTCGCATGTTGAAAGGTCGTCCGAGCAACAGTGTCAAAAACGACTTAAAAGCCTCACGGCGAGATCAGTTCATCTCCACCAAACTCAATGATAAAATCTGTCAATTTAATGTTGCATCACATAATGCGGGGCAGACATAAACACCCCCGGTGGGGCTTAGTGCATTGTAGTAGAGCAGATTGTGGGGATAATAAATGGCACGAGATCAATACAAATGGAAAAATTTCAGGGGCAAGTGCAGCGATTGGAGAGTATGAGATGTGCGCCGAAATACGAAGAACCTCCTACAGATTCATGACAAGTATGTAAATATATTGTGCTGCATATACATATTCACATTTTCCAACACGAAGGGGGGGAAATTTAGATTTTTTTTTTTTTTTTTTTTTTTTAATTTTTTTTTTAAATGAAGTGTGGCGGGATGTCCTCGCACTGGAAAACAAAAACGTGTCGGGACTCGTTGGTACAAAGCGGACTGACAGCTGTTTGAAGCGGCGGAACAAAACGTCGCCCGGAGGAGGAGAAGAGAAACTCTTCTTACGCGTAATTACAGAAAACTCGTAACGCAGTACAAAATGTATATTTACCATATCACCGCCGCTGATGTAACTGTACCCCCACTTCTGATCAACTTTTCACCGCAGCAGCGCCACCAGCTCCGGACATAATCTGCCGACTCAAACTGGATCTCCCGTTTCGTTGTCCTCAACAGGAAAACTGATCGTTGACATCGTCGGTGCGACACACGCCATCACGGCTCCGTCTCGCCGCCGCTGCCGCTGCTGGAAACCGACCGACGGCGGCGACGCAACGGTTCCTCTCCCAAGCCAGCCCGCCGCGGTAATCCTCCTAAACCCCCCCTCCACACACACACACACACCCCCGCCAGCCAGGGAAGCGCAATGTGTAGCTACGCCCCGCCCACATACCCAACACGCCCCGCCCACCGCTCCACGCAGAGGGAGGGGCTACGGGGGTATATCGAAGCCTTAATTCATGAGAATTAAATTTAGCTGTTTTTACTCATTATTCATGTGTGGAAGTAAAAGTAAACACGAAGATAAGAAGCCAGAGTTGGACAAATGTTTAGGTCATGAATGAATACATTTATAATTACTCAACTTTGAATGATAAATTGTGTCTCATATATTTGTAAAAAAAAAAAAGCCTGCTCGTGTCAAACTGCACAGACAAAAAACAAAGATTAAACCAGTGAAGTAAAATATATTTTTGAGTGATAGTTAAATTAATACATCTCTGACTGTCAATCAAAGCTAAACATTATCATCTCAGTAAAGGTAGATTTTATGATTCAGCTGTCATATTCAGTTGCTTTCGATTTTACAAGTGAACCTAATAAGGCGCCTAAATCTGAGTAACATGACTTCTTTACAAATGAAAATCCTGTGTTCAAAATTAACTTTCCCCTCCAGACAGGCTCAAAGAAAAAGAAAAAGAAAAATGCTCTGCGATGAATAAGGATTTGTGTCTGATGGGGATTTTGTTCCATAAAAAGGTTGAATTAACTTGTTAGAAAGTCTTAAAGTGACATTTGCACCGCTTCCTCTTCCACCTCTGTAAATGAGAGAATATTTTTTCATTTCAAAATGAAGGTCGTGTATGCAAAATGTATTTCAGTTATAAAACATAGCATACTCATTGTGTAAAATCGCCCCTTTCAGAGGGTCACGTTATTACAGAATATCATCTATGTCATTGGATCGCACTGTAAAAGTGGCACTTTAACACCGTTGCTCATCAAAACGGACTTTATATCCGGCTGTAACTTTTTTTTAATTTAAAAGATGCTTCGCATTTTACAAGTACAGCATGTTTCTTGGATTTAAATATGAATCTAAAAAAAAGTAAAGCGTGTTCTTCAAAAGCTGTCGTTTACGCCTGGCCTGAAACTCGTAGTCGCGTAGATAATTAGATGGCTGAAATGAGAAGACGTGACGCGGGGCCCGTTATCTCGAGTGAAAGGAAAGATGAATTACTCCACAAAAGGTCTGGGGATGAGGTCGTGAATGATTTAAAGGTTCGGCGGCTCTGCTCTGATAAAGAAACCAATTAGTGTGGTCAGCGGGCGCGTCATGTGATCTGCGGCCTACTGATCGTTTACAGTCCAAGCCCACATTAAGGATTCACCCTCTCAATATAAGTCATCGGTCCGACGCTCTGCCTCGACCCGCCGTCTTATAAAACACACGCGCACCTTCTCCGTCGTTCCTGATCACCGTCTTCCCTCTTGAGCACACGTGGACCTGCAGCCCGGTTTACGAGGCCGACTGGGTGAGTCAGCTGGCTGTTAATCATTGTGACGGGCGCGCTGACAGGTTGGACGCGCCGAGGCCTTCGGTGACTCAGCCTTGCAGGGCACAGAAATGTACCTGGCACCGAGCGATGCTTGAGGGAGGGGGAGGGATTTGGAGGGGGGCGGGGGGGGGGGGGGGGTTCCCATATTGAAATTCGAAATCCGATCCGAGCCCGTTCAGTTCGCCCTGCGTGTGCGTCGTTAAAACGATCACTGCGACAGAGCCACAACAAATCTCTCTTGCTGGGATCAATGGTAATAACCTAATACACTTCCAGTCCATTTCCCCCCCCCCCCCACCCCGAGTATTGACGGGTAAAAGCCGCGCTTACGCGTGTGAACGAGAGAGATAGCGGGCGGAGAGTTAATCGTGACATTGAACCCCCCCCCTGTAAGCCCACCGTGGCTCGTTTTGGAAATATTCAAACGAGAAACGAATCGGTAAGATCTGCAACACGTGAACAACTTGGACCTCGATGGACAAGAGACACTTTGGGAGAGAAGAGTCAAGGCTTGGAAGAAAAATAACATAACAGAGTAAAATAAAAAAAAATTAAAAAAACTGTTTTAAAACAACGAGTCATCGACTCGAACGTTATTGAACCGCTTCTAAGAATTCTCAACTGAAAACCGATCGCTGCGCTTCACGTCTGGCGACCGCATCGCGCCGTCGTACCGGACAGGGTTCGGTCCCGGTACGGTGACCTCCAGAGCGGAGGGGGGCGCGGTGGAGGGGTTATTTTTGGTCCACGCCGGTTCCCTCTTTGTGCTTTGGAATTGATTCGGCTGGGAGAGGGGCATCGGCGGCAGCAACTTTCGCCTGAAAAAAAAAAAAATCCTATTAAGAGCAGCTCTCTAATGGCTAATGCAGCGCTGCGTGACACTTGTGAGGCTGTCAAAGTGGAAAATAGCAACGACGCTCTCCTCCTGCTTTAATTCACTACAAGGAAATCAAAAGAATAGCCGCACGCACACACACACAGACACACACACAGACACACACACACAGACACACACTCTCTGATGTAGCAGCGGCAATTTGTCATCTAAATGTCACCACATTTGACTTTTAATAAGTGCATTCCAATTTAAAATCCACTTCTTGTTAAAAACCGGAGACAGGTTACAGTAATGTTGATGTGCAGTGTGTGAATGCCAGAGTTTACAGTCATGACACGTCTGCATCAAGGAATTAAGCGATTGCGTGTGCAGCCGCCATTAAGATTCACGCTGTTAATCACAGGACACCATTGTTCTCCGTCCCCCGCCAGCACTGTTTGTGTTCTTAATGGACGTCCTGCTCCACTTCCTGTCTCCAGCTCGGCCCGGACACCCGTATGACCTCCGTCACAGCCAGAGACTTCTGGAACGCGGACGCCGGTCCGCGGCATTGACCGCAGTCCGTGGACGGGGACCCGCTCGGGTGGAGCGAGGCACCGGCACGTTCGGGTGGAGCGAGGCACCGGGCGGTTCTGGTGAGGCTCCGGACTCTCTGAGGGAGGTCGGAACATTGTGGAAGGATTCTGGAATGCTCAAGGGGGGAAACTGGAAAACTCGTTGAGGGTTCTGGAATGTTTAAGATGGGAGTGGGTCAAAATACCCAGATTAACCGGGTCAGAACTTTCTGGAGGGATTCAACAATGTTTAGGTTACTTGAATCAATGGGATCACAGAATGTTTACATTCAATGAATCAATGGGACAGACTTCCGGTTCAGCCCGATGCTAATAATGCTAAGCATCCACACCAAATGTTATTGGACCAAATGGAAAATTCTGATTGTGACTCAAAACAATCTGTCCACAGTTTTACAGCTAAAACAGCAGCAAAAACCTTTAAAAAGTTTGAGCACTCTGCTTTTGCGAGTGTTTTGACATTTGCTTGATATTGAAAGTGGCTCAAATTGCTACCTGTTTTTTTTTTTTTTTTTTTTTTACTGCACCGTCCTGCATTAGTGACTTATGGTGTCTGTCTTTGCCGCTAATGCAGAACATCGCTTGACGCTTGTGTAACCGCCTCCAGCGTTAACGTCCATTACTTCCTTACCAGTGAAAATTGACGTCGGCGCTAATGTCGGTTCCCATACCTCCCTTTTTCGATTGAACTGACCTCATGTACGAGTGTGACAACAACAAAAAAGACACGGAAAGTGAAACTGAGAGCTGACTGACGCGCAGCTGTCCAAATGCAGCCCTGTGATTCACAGGAAGAGAAACTTTCCACATCAGACTGTGGGTTCAAACAATGACTCTGAGACAAAAAAAAAAGGAAAAAAAAGGCTCTTTTCATTTCCTTTGTTCCCGACAAGAAACCACTGACACACTTTTTATTGGCTGTCAAAATCAACTGATGTTATAAAGATGAGATTAAACCAAGAGGATATCATATTGAATTCATATTGCACCCACTTTTCTCCATTACAAAGACGATGTGTGTGTGTGTGTGTGTGTGTGTGTGTGTGTGTGTGTGTGTGTGTGTGTGTGTGTGTGTGTGTGTGTGTGTGTGTGCGCGTGTGTGTGTGTGTGTGTGTGTTACGACAAGTAAATGATAGCATCATATCTTTCAGGGCTCAAGCGGAGAAAATTTCACTCAGGCCTTGAATATTTCAGTTATGACTCCCGACTCGACGTCTGATGATCACTGTCACACAGACGCTGTAATGTGCTTTAATAATTCTGTGTTTCAGCGACTGATTTAATGTCAGCTGAGAATACAGCATGTCTGCATCCAGATGAGCACGGAGGCAGAAAGCTCGTGACCCACTGCTGCGAGAAATCTGTTAGCATAATTCATCTTTCATCCTCCCCCCCAGTGCCAGAAGAGAGAGAATCAACATCAGCTCAGTGAGAATCAGCTGAGACGCTCGCACACACACATGAACATCTTTTGTGCTCACTAACGGGAAGCAGTGAAGTTATGGTGTATTTTTTTGGGGAAGGGGGGGGGGATTACATAACCCCTTCAATCCCCCCTCAAAAAAAACATCCCGTCTTTCATCTTCATCTCTCTGAGCTTGTGTGTTCTCAAATCCTGCTCCTCTTATCAAAAGCTGTCAACCTCCCGCTCACTTTTTTTTATTTTTTTATTTTTTTTATTATGAGTCTCCGTCTCAGTGCCAGCAATTACATTTTCTTTCGTGATGTGTCTCTCCCTCACAGATGAGATTTCCCCATGTCTAATCACCTTGCGGCTTTTTTTTTTTTTTTTTTTTTTAATCTCCTCCCACAATCTTTTCCCTCTTTTCTTCAACTTATTGCTCTGCCTTTTTTGACTTAGCATTTTCAAAAGTGTGTGAGCAGCTTTTGCTTCAATCCAACAGGAGTTCACGATCGGTGTCGCCCTGAAAAACTCAAATTCGTCTAATCGTCAAAAAAAAAGAAAAGAAGATGGATTGGTAAGCGAGGCCAGTTTAAACTACCTTGTACTAACGACGTTCCTGAGCCTCAATAGGCTCAATAGTGGATAAGTAATGATCCTTACTTTCACACAAAGAACAACAGGGAGAGGAGCGAGCGTGAGGGAGTCTGCCGCCGCTGCTGCTGCTGTGCGACTGTTTTGCAACTGGGATGGTGACTAATCAATCTGGGCATCCTCATGTATCACCAGGCAGAAGTAATCAGTCTGACATGGTATTATGAGAGACTCCAGCAGCAGGGTCAGCCGTGATGCCAGGCCTGGAGGAAGTGTCGACTTAAGAGGTGCACCAGCTGCAAAATCCCTTTTTAAAATCCTTATATATAAGTACCTGAAACATACAGTTAGTTAAACCTGCAATAACTCTTGAGGCCACCTCGGGGGCAACAGAACGTAAGCCGACGCCATGAAAAGTTACTTATTCTCTCTTCCAGCTGATAACGAGTATCGGCTCTGACTTTACGTTGCGTTTCAGGCCACCTCGGAAAATGTAAATCCAATTTTTAACTTTCCTTTTTTTCTCTGTTTTTGGTCTCCACCAACTGCTGAGAAATTTTTGGGGGATGTTTCGCCACTAAATGCTTCCCCATGTTAACCAGCTCAAACATTTCCCCTCAGATGTGGTATTAAACTATGAACTCTGTGTGACTAGACACGCGTGAACCTGAAGTTTGAGTAAATTTAGAGGTTGTGAATACTACGAGAGAGTTAGTAGTCTTCATGCAGCGATAGGCGACCAGATTGTGCTAAACCTAAGAATAATATCATGTATTATATGTCGTGTTTGTGTGAAATGTAATCTAAAACCCACCTTTTTACATTATTAAATCAACATTTCAACCAAGTGTTGAACTTAAAACCGCCTTTCTTTTTTACCGTAGCTACGCAGGCTGTCGTGCAAATGTTCTGCTGAGTCAGCAGTTACCACCTGTCAGTCACTGGCTATAAATATGTAGAAACATCTCATTTCTGTCAAGCAAACAGGTTTGTATTTTGTTAATTCGGGTGACGAGTAAATCTGTAATTAATAAAGCGTGTTTGTTTGAACCTACGTGGGCTCATTTTAAAGCGATGATCAGCAGGTGTAAGCGGCTCCGGAGCTCCTTTACTTCACTTTTCCACATTTTATTTAATCTCCTCTCGCTCTCGCTCTCTTTGCTATCTCTCTACCTCAAAAGGAACTTTCTCTTTCAAACCAAATTAACAGAAGAGGCTTCAGTCCTCCTCTTCCTCCTCCTCCTCACGCTCCTCAAGGTCTTTTCAGCCTCGATAATAGCGTTTCTTCAGGGAGCGTAAAGGTTCCCTGCTCTCCAGCTGCGCCTTTTGTCCCGAGCCTCGCAGGGAAACTCAATCAATGGGGCACTTCAATGGGCGCGGTGGGACGGGGAAAAGATGTCGACAGTTTTTTTTTTTTTTTAAAGGGGGCTCTGGCGGTAAATTTGAGCGGTTGAGGCTCTGCAGCGCCGTCGAGGTTTACCACGCGGTATCGTTAAAAAAAACAAAAAACAATGCGGTTCTTACAGTACGAAGTCGTGGTATAAACGGCTCTGATGATACTGTCGACGGCAGGAACACAGTGAAGCATAAATCTGAAACAGATGGCTGCCTCCTGAATGGGCAGAAAACCCGGAGGGGTGAAATTAACCAGGTTATAAATGCTCCGAACAAACTGGGGGAATAATGGGTGAGGAATATCAGTTAGTTCGGCTTTCTTTCCCTAATAAACACTTTCAGACTGTACTCAAGAGAAATAAATAAAAAAAAACATGAGACGGTGTCATCATACACCCTCAGGCATTACTGGATATATGGACCCACTACTTATGAGTACAAAGAGGTCCTATCTTCTGTATTTCCTCTGGGAATTTGGGGGCTTTTAACGACCTCGGGACAGTTTACATTAAAGAATTAAAACCATACACGTGGTCAGTTTAACATCGACTAGTTATAGGCCGACGAAAAAAAAACAAGTAATGAACAGCTTTCAAAAATATGAAAAATAAAAGTAGTTAAGTGGCACATCAGAGGTTATTGACTCTAAAAGGTAGCTGCTGTGCAACACTCATTATTCTTACACAGCGTGTGGCCTTTTATCTTGTGAGGTAAATACTTCTTTTTGTTTCCATTGTTTCCCTGCTGCTTCATCAGCAGCTTGCGTTCAACCACAAGCGGCTGCTGATTGAGCTGTTTAATCACTTGGGAGGGAATTGATTGAAAACAACTTTAATAACTACTTAACATCTTCAGTTTGTTATAGAGAAGAAAAAATAACTTGAAATCTGCATTTTGGACCATCGGTAAAGAAAATAATCACATTTATCGAGCAAACAGTAAAGCCATCGATCAAGAAAATGACCTGCGGGTTGGTTTATAATGAAAATAATCATTAGTGGTGACGATTAAATTGAACTTACGGTGAAACGTAACAAAGAATAAATACTGTTTGTTTTGGTAAAACAGAGAAAGGAGCTCTATCTATCTATCTATCTATCTATCTATCTATCTATCTATCTATCTATCTATTTATCTATCTATTTATCTATTTATCTATTTATTTATTTATTTATTACCTGGTAAACATGGACTACTTTAGCTCCACAGTTTTAATTTATTCCATGGATCCGAACAGTGCGGGCGTTCGGTAACGTGACCCGATCTGACCGTCGGGATGTGATCGCTTTCATGAAGGGACGGCGAGGCCTCTCCGAGTGAACGCAGGCAACCGGGGGCTCGTTTGAAATGAATATCTGAGGGGGGTCACGCTTTGAAAGCGTTTTCGGAGGGGGAGAGGTGGGACACCGGCCACGCTTTCATGTGTCATCCCGCTACATGCCCACACGTCAGCGCACCGCCACACGCCCGCCAGCTCCTGACATTTCAACTCCTTTGTCTTCTCCTGAGTGGTTTCAGGTCTCTGAAGAATTAATTTACTCGACGAGAATGAATCTGCGATACAAAGACGCGGAGAAAAAAGGAGTTAAAGGAACCGAAAACTGACATTTAAACAGGTCGGGGAGATAAAAAAAATAAAAAAAAAAAAATAATAAAAAAAAAAAAATAAAAAAAGAGAAAGTTCAACGGACTGACATCATTATTATTATCATTATTATTCTGTCAAAATATCAAATTACTTAACAGAAAAAACATTCATTTACCAGAGGAGGGCGACTAGAAGTCTCCTCGATGAGCACAGAAAATTATAGTTAATTCATGGCTTTGTTGCTTCACTACACTTTAGCTTTTAGTTTATATATTAATCAAACAAGTTATATTTGTGTAATTTAGGGCGCTTTAGGCAGATTTTAGCCAGGCAATGTTTCCCTCTGTTTGCAGTCTTTATGCTAAGCTATGTTAACCAGCTGATGCACACACATCTAACTCTCAGCAAAGAGAGCAAATGAGAATAATTTCTGTCGTAACTTTTCCTTACATGAAGCCCAAGAACGAGGCTAGGTTTTGTTTTTTACGCTGTCCGTTTTTTTTACCGATTAAACCCCCCCCCCCCCCCCCCCCCCCAATATGTAATGTTTTCATTAAAGCGTTTTAAACTTGCAGTTAGGAGGATTTATTTTTGATATTTTTGTTTATTCTAGCTTGACTAAGCTCATTCTGTCTTTATGCTAAGCTAAAATGGCTATTATCTTAAAGTTGAACAAGTACAGCTGAGAGAATAATTTTTTTTCATCCAAATCCCAGCAAAAATGCAAATAAACCGACTGCCCAAAACTATTTATCAAGCAAAACAACAACATATTTGAAACTCAGAATGAAATAAAACTATTCAACAAGAGCTTCCATGAACTTGAATTAAAACCTCTAAAGAACAACAACAACAACAACTGGACATAACACCCTTCACGACTGTAGGACAGGTGTTCCTAATAAACTGGCGACTGTGTGTATAAAGTCATGACGGTATGAAATATAACCAGGTGATCTGAGCTTCTGTTTACACCACAAAGCCTGTTTTTCCCCTTTAGAGCAGCTGGAAGCTCCAGACAAACACAAGGTTATATGTTAATGAAGCTGAGCACATGCACAGTCTGCACGCACACACACACACACACACACACACACACACACACACACACACACACACTTGGCTGCTGTACAGTAATGAATAATTGTTTGAATGGCCGACAGCAACAGGCGTAAACATGATTTTACTTCACTACATTCCAGAAGAAACATGTTATTACTTACTTTGCAGATAACAGAAAAGCAGATAAAATATATATATACATACATTTAATTCCTATTGAGGTCAGATGGGATGTATTCTGTTAAAGACGCTCCTCACTGGGCCTTAAAGTGTGTGTGTGTGTGTGTGTGTGTGTGTGTGTGTGTGTGTGTGTGTCGTCGTACAGCTGCAGCCTCACCATCAAGAAGCTGCAAGCATCATCTCTCGTCGCCATGGCGATAAATTGAGCAATGCATCTGTAGCAAACACGATGAGAAATGGATGCCGAATATAAGATGACAGCTTACTTGTGCGCAAGTGTGTGTGTGTGTGTGTGTGTGTGTGTGTGTGTGTGTGTGTGTGTGTGTGTCTTGGTCATTATCATCAGGAGGATTATGCAGCTCTGGTCTCATCAGTGTGTCGACGCTCTGTGTTCGATGAGGCCACGTTCAGGTCGTGTTCATCTGCTTTCTGTCTCCGGCTGACGTTAAACGAAGGAGCGCAGAGATACAGTATATCCATGTTTACTGTCACTTAAGCGGCTTTTATTTTTACCGGTTTCATGTTTTAAAATGCCACGTGTCATCGTCGTTTAATCTAAATTTACTGTATTCATTTTTGGAAATAAAAAAATAAAAAGTCGTGATTTCTCGTGCGCATTAGTCTGACTTTTGTTTTACATTTTGATCTCCTTCTCACGTCACGTAGAGCTTTTTGAATCGTGCAAAAGGTGCAAATTAAGGTTGTTTGATTTATTGCTTGTTACTGCTGATGAATTTGGAAAAAAAAAATATGTGTCTCCAATTTTAATAATGAATCCTAAAATGTAACCTTCAACAAACAAACACAGATTCAAGCTTCTGATATTTTCAGTCTTTGCTGCTTCTCTCCTCCTTTGCACCATAAAGTCTGAACTTTTGCACTATGGACCCGTATTTGCGCCACATTGTACTTATATATACTGCAGTTAAGCGTTTTTATTGTTACATGTTTATACGTTTCTTGTTTTATCTTTTTATTTTGCGTGGGACTTCCGAGAAACAATATTTCGATCTCTCCGTATGTCTTGTGGTGAATTGACATTAAAGTTGACTTTGACTTTGTTTCGTATCTCTGAAATTGAAAAGTATTTTGTTTGTTGACTGTCGGTAGAAGAAAATAAACATTTTTAAAATATCATATCAAGAATATTGTGTCACTTATAGAGTAATCTGGACTTGAGTATGTCAGCGGTTGAATCAAACGGCATTTTGGTTTCTTCTAAATTCAATTTATCCAAGAACATATTCCCCTTAAGTTTAGTTAAGAGTTGGTGGACACCAAAAAGGTGGTGTAGTAGGTTTTGTCCTTTTATTATGACTTGTGACTATGACACGTTCACTGTCTCAGTTTTAAACGATCTTTACTTGGACTCTTACTGACATTTAACTCACTTCACCTCGAGGCGACGCGTTTTATAATTCAGCTCCTGAACTTTGGGCCGACTTCGAGCCGCCGGGGATTCGACACAGCGAGCGGTTTGTGTTGCCGACGTCCTTCTCAGAAAATTCACATCATGAGACCAAATAGTTTCCAGGCACACTGAGGATGACGCGAGCGACGCTACATTAGAGCAATGTCGAGAGCGTGAGTGTTCCTTTTTTTTTTTTCAAATACAAGCCGAGTTCACGATACATAAAACCCTCTGGAGGCAAAATGGAAAGTAATTACCGCGGCAGGACCGGCCGTGAAACATCTCGTTTTTATTTACCGAGCGGACGATGTGTTTATTTCGTTCTGCCGAGTCGTATTGTTCGCGCCCCGTGTCGACCTTTCTTCCATTAATGTGAAAATTCCCCATTAAACCATTATGTGTGGGATTTTTATGTCATTACAGTCTCTTATAATATGATTTAGATGTGGTATTTTTTCAAAATTACAAGTACAGTTCAAGATCAGTTCGGTCACAGTTCATTGGCCTCGTAGACAGAGTGGGAAGAATTTATTGTCCGTGTTGTCTAATGAAATACCACAAAATAAAAAAAATAATCACAGCAATTCAAAAGTTTAGAGAAAGTTTGTCTATAAAATTCAGAAACAAATATTCTTTAGTTTTGGGCTCAGATTTGTGCTGATTAAACGTCTTATTTTATGTTACGGGGTAAAAAGCAGGAGGGAGGTTTGTTGGAAATGTAGGCCAACTGAAACAAGCAGGGGAACATATTGTTTGTGGCACCACTTCCTTTAACCTGTGATGTAGCCTAAACTAAATTCAACACAGGGATTATGTTTAAACTTGACTACTTATGTGGCATATTTATGAACTTTTCACTCCAAATCGTCAGTTTGTTCATTTCAATATAACTTTCCAATTCATGATTATGGTTGAAAGTGTTTTTACTTTTAATTTAGAAACAGTTTGAACTGACGGCAGGACATTCAATGAGTGAACATCAATTACTTCAATTTATTTCAAGTGATCCAAGGTTGTTGTGATTTTGTCAGTGAAGCTTTACAGCTAAAGAGTTCTCCGCGTGGTTTGATATTCATGGTCGAAGCTCCGTCCTTGAACTAAACCCCCTTTTCAGACATGGAAAAACCTGCAAGATGTCCTCACGTTGCATCACGTCTTCCTGTGAGCATTTGTGTGCAAGAAGAACACACATGTGGGCGAGAGGACGGTATTGTCGACACATCACCTCCATCGTGGTGTTGCGAACACAAACGGCTTAAAGAGGGAGAAACGGGAGGGGGAGATAAAAGCAGGGCTCAGACCGACGTTTGTGTGACGGTTGCCATGGCGAAGGGATGGAAGTGACCACAGTCGGAGGGTGAGATACCGTAAGCGGAGGATTTTACAACATATCAGGGGTGCATAAGTTAGTTAAAACAAGGATGACGCCCGATTGTTTGACCTGTTGCAGGACTTTTCTGCAGCACCGAGACCTCGATGTGGATGGAAACACGCAGCGAGGAGCGACGCAACCTGACGTCCAGCTGCTTCTCCCCGCCACGACGTCTGTGTTTGTGAACTGACAGGAAGAGCCTCATTGTACTGGAAAGGGGAGGAGGTTACATAACGTGGGTTTATTTTTTTTATTTTTTTTCATGGCATTTTACTGTGCATTTACTGGCAGCACTGACAGAACACAATTGCATGTGCACGC